>NW_023270362.1:0-25164 GCF_011800145.1 Mirounga leonina
TTGGGAGGTTTTTGATCACTGCTTTAATCTCGTTACTGGTTATTGGCTTATTCAGGTTGTCAATTTCTTCCTGTTTCAGTCATGGTAGTTTATAGGTTTCCAGGAAGACATCCATTTCTTCCAGATTGCTTAATTTATTGGCATATAGTTGTTGATAATAATTTCTAATAACTGTTTCTATTTCCTTGGTGTTAGTCGTGATCTCTCCCCTTTCATTCATAATGTTATTAATTTGGGTCCTTTCTCTTTTCTTTTGGGTAAGTCTGGCCAGTGGTTTACCGATCTTATTAATTCTTTCAAAGAACCAACTTCTAGTTTCGTTGATCTCATCTACTGTGTTTCTGGTTTCTAATTCATTGGTCTCTGCTCTAATCTTAATTATTTCTCTTTTAATCCGTGGCTTAGGCATCGTTTGTTGCTTTTTCTCTAGTTCTTTAAGGTGTAGAGTTGGTGAATTCGGGATTTTTCTGTTTTTGAGTGAGGCTTGGATGGCTATGTATTTCCCCCTTAGGACCGCCTTTGCAGTATCCCATAGGTTTTGGACCGATGTGTTTTCGTTCTCATTGGTTTCCATGAATTGTTTAAGTTCTTCTTTGATTTCCTGGTTGACCCAAACATTCCTGAGCAGAGTGTTCTTTAGCTTCCAAGTGTTTGAATTTCTTCCAAATTTTTTCTTGTGATGGAGTTCCAGTTTTAAAGCATTATGGTCTGGGGTGCCTGTGTGGCTCAGTTGGTTAAGGGACTGACTGCCTTCGGCTCAGGTCATGATCCTGGAGTCCCAGGATTGAGTGCTGCATCAGGCTCCCTGCTTAGCGGGGAGTCTGCTTCTCCCTCTGACCCTCCCCCCTCTCATGTGCTCTCTCTCTCTAATTCTCTCTCTCTCTCTCAAATAAATAAATAAAGTCTTTTTTTTTTAAGATTTTATTTTTTTTATTTATTTGACAGAGAGAGACACAGTGAGAGAGGGAACACAAGCAGGGGGAGTGGGAGAAAGAGAAGCAGGCGTCCCGCTGAGCAGGGACCCCGATGCGGGGCTTGATCCCAGGACCCTGGGATCGTGACCTGAGCCGAAGGCAGACGCTTAACGACTGAGCCACCCAGGCACACCATAAATAAAATCTTTTTAAAAAATAAAGCATTATGGTCTGAGAATATGCAGGGAATAATCTCAATCTTTTGGTTTCGGTTGAGACCTGATTTGTGATCCAGTATGTGGTCTATTCTGGAGAAAGTTCCATGTGTGCTCGAGAAGAATGAGTGTTCTGTTGTTATAGGGTGGAATGTTCTGTATATATATCTATGAGGTCCATCTGGTCCAGTGTGTCATTCAAAGCTCGTTTCTTTGTTGATTTTCTGCTTAGATGATCTGTCTATTGCTGAGAGTGGAGTATTGAGGTCTCCTACAATTAACGTATTATTATCAATATGACTCTTTATTTTGGTTAACAGTTGGCTTATGTAGTTGGCTGCTCCAATGTTGGGGGTGTAGATATTTACAATTGTTAGATCTTCTTGTTGGCTAGACCCTTTAGGAATGATATAGTGTCCTTCTGTGTCTCTAACTACAGTCTTTAGCTTAAAATCTAATTTGTCTGACTTAAGAATTGCTACCCCTCTTGCTGGTTTTAAGATTCTTTATCTTATATTTTTGCTGCTTTAATTATTTTGTGTCTTGGTGTGGACCCCTTTGGATTTATCTTTGGGGCTCCCTGTGATTCCTGTATCTAGATGTCTGTTTCCTTCCCCAGGTTAGAAAAGTTTTCAGCCATTATTTCTTTAAATAAATTTTCTGCCTCTTTTGTTCTCTCTTCTCTTTCTGGGGCCCCCCAAATGCAAATATTAGTATGTTTGATATTGTCCCAGAGGTCCTTTAACCTATCCTCCTTTAAAATGTTTTTCTTTTCTCTTTGTTGTTCAGTTTAGATGATTTCCACTAATACATCCCATATCCCTGATCTGTTTTTCTGAATCCTCTAATCTGCTGTTGATATCCTTTAGCATATTTTTCATTTCAGTTACTGTATTCTTCACCTTTTGTTTTTAAAAAATTTTTTTGTGGGGGCACCTCAGTGGCTCAGTCAGTCAAGTGTCTGACTCTTGATCTCTGCTCGGGTCTTGATCTCAGGTTTGTGAGTTCAAGCTCCACATTGGCCTCTACACTGGGTGTGAAGCCTACTTAAAAATTATTTTTAGGGGGAGTGTATTTGTTATTCAGTGTTAAACTAGTTTTAGGTGCACAACACAGTGATTTGACAATTCTATACATTATGCAATTCTTACCACAATAACTATAGTTGATTGATTGGCTCTTATGATTTTTATATTGTTTAATTTTAAACTTTTATTAAGATTTTAAACTGTTTAAATAATCTCTCCACCCAACATGGGGCTTGAACTTTGAACTCTGAGATCCAGAGTTGCATGCTGTATGGACTGAGCCAGCCAGGCACCCCTGTTGTTTAATTTTAAAAATACTTTCTTTTTGTTGAACTCAGTTCATCCACTCTTCTCCCTAGTTTGATGAGTATTCTTATGATCATTACCTTGAAATTTTTATCAGGTATATTGCTTATCTCCATTTTGATTAGTTCTTTTTCTGAGGTTTTGTTTTAGGCTTTCCTTTGGAACATATTCCACTGTCTCTTCATTTTGTATGACTGTGTTACTTTCTATTCTAGGTATTACGTAGGTAGCTCTGTCATCTGTTTTTTTTTTTTTCTTTTTATATTTTATTTATTTATTTGACAGAGCGCAGGCAGAGAGAGAGGGAGAGGGAGAAACAGGCTCCCCATTGAGCAGAGAGCCCAATGTGGGGCTTGATCCCAGATCCCAGGACCCTGGGATCATGACCTGAACCAAAGGCAGACGCTTAACCGACTGAGCCACACAGGCGCCCCTGTCATCTGGTCTGGAAGCTAGTGACCTTACATAGAAGGCATCCTGTGGGGTCCAAAATCACAACCCCTCTGGTCACTTGAACCGGGCACTCCAGGACTGTCCTCTGTGTGTGCTGTATGGACCCTCCTTTTGTGACTGGGCTGTGTCTGCTGTGAGTGTACTGGGGAGTGCGGTTAGCCCTGGGTGAGGCTGTCTGGGAGGCCCACTCATGACTGTTGTAGGCATACAGGTGGCAGGTCTGGTTCCTCCCCTCCCCAGGGAAGGAGTCACATTGGAGGGTTGCCAGTCTAACTGAGGCTTCCCACTATGTATGCCAGGGTGTGAACTGCTTTCGAGGGGTAGCTGTGAGGGTAGGTGCGTTGGGTGGGGCAAGGAACACCAGGGCAGAGCAAGGGTGCTAGAAAGGTAGATGGAAAGGGACAGAACTGGCAAAAACCAGTGTGAAGCCAGCTTGGCTAAAGGAGGGCAAGAAAGGTGACCCCTGGTAGCACTTCTACTTTCAGAGAAAGTTCCTATAGATCCCTGCCCCTCCAGCACATGCCCCCAAATTAGTCAATACATTTCCTACTTGTATGGCCCAGGTGCTTTTTGAATTGCTGCCTCTGTACTGAGTGATACAGTGTGCTGTCCCTTTAAGAGTGTAGTGTGGTTTCCTATAGCTTTTCAGCATTCCCAGAGGTAAGCTCTGCTGATTTTCAAAGCTAGATGTTATGGGTGTGGATCTTCACAGTGGGTGATGCCCGGCCTGGGCTTGAGTCCCTCATTCCTCAGGGAGGAGCTCCAGACCTACCATGTTGCTCCTGCTTGTGGCTTGCCCTGTGCGCTTTTGGTTCCCAAACAGATGTGTCTCTTCCCATCCTGTCCTGCTCAATATGGCTTTTTCTTTGTATTTTTAGTGGTGGCAAATCTGTTTTGCTATCCTTCAGGTTGATCTCAGATAATGTTTCTCTGTATGTAGTTGGAGCCCTGCCATGTCCATGAGAGGAAGTGCATTCAGGATCTTCCTACTCTGCCCCCTACACTTCACTCAGTGTTCTTTGATTTATTGCTCTCTTGTAGTTTTCAGAGTAGAGATATTTTAGCTCTGTAGTTAAATTTATCCCTAGGTGTTTTATGCTTTCTGATGCTCTTGTAAGTGGTATCATGTTCTTTTTCGAATAATTTGTTGTTAATGCACAGAAATGCTACTGATTTTTGTGTATTAATTTTGTGTCCTTCAACTTTATTAAATTCATTCGTGAGATCTAATAGTTTTTTTGTAAAGTCTTTAGGATTTTCTATATATAAAATTTTGTTATCTGCAAATAGATGCTTTTTTGTGTGTGTGTGTGTTGAACTCTTTTTTAAACATTTAAAAAATTTTTTTATTGTTATGTTAATCCCCGTACATTACATCATTAGTTTTAGATGTAGTGTTCCATGATGCATTGTTTGTGCATAACACCCAGTGCTCCATGCAGAACGTGCCCTCCTCAATACCCATCACCAGGCTAACCCATCCTCCCACCCCCCTCCCCTCTAGAACCCTCAGTTTGTTTTTCAGAGTCCATCGTCTCTCATGGTTCGTCTACCCCTCCGATTTCCCCCGCTTCATTCTTCCCCTCCCGCTACCTTCTTCTTCTTTTTTTTTTTCTTAACATATATTGCATTATTTGTTTCAGAGGTACAGACCTGAGATTCAACAGTCTTGCACAATTCACAGCACTTACTAGAGCACATACCCTCCCCAGTGTCTATCACCCAGTCACCCCATCCCTCCCACCCCACCCCCCACTCCAGCAACCCTCAGTTTGTTTACTGAGATTAAGAATTCCTCATATCAGTGAGGTCATATGATACATGTCTTTCTCTGTTTGACTTATTTCGCTCAGCATAATACCCTCCAGTTCCATCCACGTCATTGCAAATGGCAAGATCTCATTCCTTTTGATGGCTGCATAATATTCCGTTGTGTATATATACCACTTCTTCTTTATCCATTCATCTGTCGATAGACATCTTGGCTCTTTCCACAGTTTGGCTATTGTGGACATTGCTGTTATAAACATCGGGGTGCACGTACCCTTTCAGATCCCTACTTTTGTATCTTTGGGGCAAATACCCAGTAGTGCAATTGCTGGATCATAAGGTAGCTCTATTTTCAACTTTTTGAGGAACCTCCATACTGTTTTCCAGAGTGGCTGCACCAGCTTGCATTCCCACCAACAGTGTAGGAGGGTTCCCCTTTCTCCGCATCCTCGCCAACATCTGTCATTTCCTGACTTGTTAATTTTAGCCATTCTGACTGGTGTGGGGAGGTATCTCATTGAGGTTTTGATTTGGATTTCCCTGATGCAAAGCGATATTGAGCTCTTTTTCCTGTGTCTGTTGGCCATTTGGATGTCTTCTTTGGAAAAATGTCTGTTCATGTCTTCTGCCCATTTCTTGATTGGATTCTTTGTTCTTTGGGTGTTGAGTTTGATAAGTTCTTTATAGATTTTGGATACTAGCCCTTTATCTGATATGTCATTTGCAAATATCTTCTCCCATTCTGTCGGTTGTCTTTTGGTTTTGTTGACTGTTTGCTTTGCAAAAACTTTTTATCTTGATGAAGTCCTAATAGTTCATTTTTGCCCTTGCTTTTCTTGCCTTTGGCAATGTTTCTAGGAAGAAGTTGCTGCTGCTGAGGTCAAAGAGGTTGCTGCCTGTGTTCTCCTTTAGGATTTTGATGGACACCTGTCTCACACTGAGGTCTTTCAACCATTTGGAGTCTATTTTTGTGTGTGGTGTAAGGAAATGGTCCAGTTTCATTCTTCTGCATGTGGCTATCCAATTTTCCCAACACCATTTGTTGAAGAGACTGTCTTTTTTCCATTGGACATTCTTTCCTACTTTGTCAAAGATGAGTTGACCATAGAGTTGAGGGTCCATTTCTGGGCTCTCTATTCTGTTCCATTGATCTATGTGTCTGTTTTTGTGCCAGTACCATACAGTCTTGATGATGACAGCTTTGTAATAGAGCTGGAAGTCCGGAATTGTGATGCCGCCAGCTTTGCTTTTCTTTTTCAACATTCCTCTGGCTATTTGGGGTCTTTTCTGGTTCCATACAAATTTTAGGATGATTTGTGCCATTTCTTTGAAAAAAGTGGATGGTATTTTGATGGGGATTGCATTGAATGTGTAGATTGCTCTAGGTAACATTGACATCTTCACAATATTTGTTCTTCCAATCCATGAGCATGGAACGTTTTTCCATTTCTTTGTGTCTTCCTCAATTTCTTTCATGAGTATTTTATAGTTTTCTGAGTACAGATCCTTTGCCTCTTTGGTTAGATTTATGCCTAGGTATCTTATGGTTTTGGGTGCAATGGTAAATGGGATCGACTCCATAATTTCTCTGTCTTCTGTCTTGTTGTTGGTGTATAGGAATGCCACTGACTTCCGTGCATTGATTTTATATCCTGCCACTTTACTGAATTCCTGTATGAGTTCTAGCAGTCTTGGGGTGGAGTCTTTGGGGTTTTCCACATAAAGTATCATATCATCTGCAAAGAGTGAGAGTTTGACTTCTTTGCCAATTTGGATGCCTTTGATTTCTTTTTGTTGTCTGATTGCTGTGGCTAGGACTTCTAATACTATGTCGAATAGCAGTGGTGATAGTGGACATCCCTGCCGCGTTCTTGACCTTAGGGGGAAAGCTCTCAGTTTTTCCCCATTGAGAATGATATTCGTTGTAGGTTTTTCATAGGTGGCTTTTATGATATTGAGGTATGTACCCTCTATGCCTACACTCTGACGAATTTTGATCAAGAAAGGATGCTGTACTTTGTCAAATGCTTTTTCTGCATCTATTGAGAGGATCATATGATTCTTGTTCTTTCTTTTGTTAATGTATTGTATCACGTTGATTGATTTGCGGATGTTGAACCAGCCTTGCAGCCCAGGGATAAATCCCACTTGGTCGTGGTGAATAATCCTTTTAATGTACTGTTGGATCCTATTGGCTAGTATTTTGGTGACAATTTTTGCGTCCATGTTCATCAGGGATATTGGTCTGTAGTTCTCCTTTTTGATGGGGTCTTAGTCTGGTTTTGTGATCAAGGTAATGGTGGCCTCATAAAATGAGTTTGGAAGTTTTCCTTCCATTTCTATTTTTTTGGAACAGTTTCAGAAGAATAGGTATTAATTCTTCTTGAAATGTTTGGTAGAATTCCCCTGGGAAGCCATCTGGCCCTGGGCTTTTGTTTTTTGGGAGATTTTTGATGACTGCTTCAATTTCCTTAGTGGTTATAGGTCTGTTCAGGTTTTCTATTTCTTCCTGGTTCAGTTTTGGTAGTTGATACATCTCTAGGAATGCATCCATTTCTTCCAGGTTATCTAATTTGCTGGCATAGAGTTGCTTTTAATATGTTCTTATAATTGTTTGTATTTCTCTGCTGTTGGTTGTGATCTCTCCTCTTTCATTCATGATTTTGTTGATTTGGGTCATTTCTCTTTTCTTTTTGATAAGTCTGGCCAGGGGTTTATCAATCTTGTTAATTCTTCCAAAGAACCAGCTCCTAGTTTCATTGATCCGTTCTACTGTTCTTTTGGTTTCTATTTCATTGATTTCTGCTCTGATCTTTATTATTTCTCTTCTCCTGCTGGGTTTAGGCTTTATTTGCTGTTCTTTCTCCAGCTCCTTTAGGTGTAGGGTTAGGTTGTGTACTTGAGACCTTTCTTGTTTCTTGAGAAAGGCTTGTATTGCTATATACTTGCCTCTTAGGACTGCCTTTGCTGCATCCCAAAGATTTTGAATAGTTGTGTTTTCATTTTCATTGGTTTCCATGAATTTTTTTAATTCTTCTTTAATTTCCTGGTTGATCCATTCATTCCTTAGTAGGATGCTCTTTAGCCTCCATGTATTTGAGTTCTTTCCGACTTTCCTCTTGTGATTGAGTTCTAGTTTTGAAGCATTGTGGTCTGAAAATAGGCAGGGAATGATCCCAATCTTTTGGTACTGGTTGAGACCTAATTTATGACCTAGGATGTGATCGATTCTGGAGAATGTTCCATGGGCACTAGAGAAGAATGTGTATTCCGTTGCTTTGGGATGGAATGTTCTGAATATGTCTGTGAAGTCCATTTGGTCCAGTGTGTCATTTAAAGTCTTTATTTCCTTGTTGATCTTTTACTTAGACGATCTGTCCATTTCAGTGAGGGGGGTGTTAAAGTCCCCCACTATTATTGTATTGTTGTCAATGTGTTTCTTTGCTTTTGTTATTAATTGCCTTATATAATTGGCTGCTGCCATGTTAGGGGCATAGATATTTACAATTGTTAGATCTTCTTGTTGGATAGACCCTTTAAGTAGGATATAGTGTCCTTCCTCATCTCTTATTACAGTCTTTGGTTTAAAATCTAATTTCTCTGATATAAGAATTGCCACCCCAGCTTTCTTTTGGTGTCCATTAGCATGGTAAATGGTTTTCCACCCCCTCACTTTCAATCTGGGGGTGTCTTTGGGTCTAAAATGAGTCTCTTGCAGACAGCATGTCGATGGGTCTTGTTTTTTAATCCAATCTGATAGCCTGTGTCTTTTGATTGGGGCATTTAGTCCATTTACATTCAGGGTAACTATTGAAAGATAGGAATTTAGTGCCATTGTATTGCCTGTAAGGTGACTGTTACTGTATATTGTCTGTGTTCCTTTCTGGTCTATGTTGCTTTTAGGCTCTCTCTTTGCTTAGAGGACCCCTTTCAAGATTTCTTGTAGGGCTGGTTTCATGTTTGCAAATTCCTTTAGTTTTTGTTTGTCCTGGAAGCTTTTTATCTCTCCTTCTATTTTCAATGACAGCCTAGCTGGATATAGTATTCTTGGCTGCATATTTTTCTCATTTAGTGCTCTGAATATATCCTGCCAGTCCTTTCTGGCCTGCCAGGTCTCTGTGGATAGGTCTGTTGCCAGTCTAATGTTTCTACCATTGTAGGTTACATATCTCTTCTCCCGAGCTGCTTTCAGGATTTTCTCTTTGTCTATGAGACTCATAAGTTTTACTATTAGATGTCGGGGTGTTGACCTATTTTTATTGATTTTGAGAGGGGTTCTCTGTGCTTCCTGGATTTTGACGCCTGCTTCCTTCCCCAAATTAGGGAAGTTCTCTGCTATAATTTGCTCCATTATACCTTCTGCCCCTCTCTCTCTTTCTTCTTCTTCTGGGATCCCAATTATTCTAATGTTGTTTCGTCTTATGGTATCGCTTATCTCTTGAATTCTGCCTTTGTGATCCAGTAGTTGTTTATCTCTCTTTTTCTCAGCTTCTTTATTTTCCATCATTTCATCTTCTATATTACTGATTCTCTCTTCTGCCTCATTTATCCTAGCAGTTAGCGCCCCCATATTTGATTGCACCTCCTTAATAGCCTTTTTGATTTCTACTTGGTTAGATTTTAGTTCTTTTACTTCTCCAGAAAGGGTTTCTCTAATAACTTCCATGCTTTTTTCAAGCCCAGCTAGTATCTTTAAAGTGATGATTCTGAACTCTAGATCCGACATCGTACTAATGTCTGTATTGAGTAGGTCCCTGGCAGTCGGTACTACCTCTTGTTCTTTTTGTTGAGGTGATTTTTTCCGTTTTGTAATTTTGCCCCAAGGAGAATAGATTAATGAGAGAACAAAATGCTAACAGGGTAACAACATTCCCAGAAAATATACTCTAAACAAATCAGAAAAGACCTGAAGCAGTGGGAAAGAAAGGGAAAGAGAGAAAAAAGAAAAAGAAAAAAAAAAAAAAGGAAAAGAAAAAGATAAAGATAAAAACAAACAAAAACAGAACAAAACAAAACAACAACAACAAAACCAGAATGTGATCAAATATGATCAGGCTGGTATATAGATCAGTGCCACACACTAGATTTTGGGTGTATTTAGTCTGTTAGAAGAAAGTGCCTCCCAAAATTTTAAAGAAAGAAATACTTATATATGTACAAAAATAAGGGTTGATATGATGAAGGGATGGAATATGACTGTAAAGATGGAAATTATAAAAAATTTTATAAAAGGAATTGATAGGTAGTTGTTTGAAAAAAGAAAGAAGAGGATTTAAAAAAAAAAAACAGAAAAAAAAAGGGAGAGAATGTGATCAGGGAGGGGAGTAGAAAAAAACCATACAGTAGAGATTTAGGGTATATTTTGATCTGTTAGAAGAAACCATCTCAAAATTTTAAAGAGAGAACAACTTATATATATATATGCCAAAAATACGGGTAACTACAATGAAGGGATAGAATATGACTCTAAAAATGAAAAATAAAATTTTTTTTTTTTGAAAAGGGATTGATAAGATCTTGGTTGATAAAGGGAAAAAGAAAAATTCAAAAAGAAAAAAAAGAAAAAAAGACAGTTAAAAAAAAATTAACTCTGAAAGACTAAAGAATCATGGTAAAAAAGCCATGGATTCTATGTGCAGTATTCCCCTAGCGCTGGAGTTCTGCCGTTCTCATTGATTGGTAAACTTGGTCTTGGCCGGCTGTTCTCGCTGCTCTTCTGGGGAGGGGCCTGTTGCCGTGGTTTCCAAAAGTCTCTGCCGGAGGCGGAAGTGCCCCGCCCTTGCCCCCTCCCGGCCAAGTAATCCGCTCGGGTTTGCTCTCCGGGGCTTTTGTTCCCTGCGAGCTTTCCGTCCAGCTTTGGAGGCGGAGAGTGAAGATGGCGGCCTCCCAATCTCCGCCCCGGAGGAGCCGAGAACTCGGGCCCGCTTCTCAGTGCGCCCCCAGAGAAAAGCCGCCAGTCACTCCCGGCTCCCCGGTCTCCGGCCGCACTCCGTGCTCACCCGGCCTGTGACCGCGCGTTTCTATCTCCGGCCCCCGACCCCGGGTGGAGTCTCCAAACCCAGCAGATCCCTGCGGTGCCCTCCCGCGCGGCTCCTCCCGGGGGAGGAAGGGGAGTCTCCCCGGATCTGCCGCTTGTTGGGTCCCTGCTGGAGGAGCAGGGGCCCGACTGGGCCGCGGATCACGGTTTATGGCCACCCCGAGCTGAGAGCCCGCGCCTGGGCTCCGCCTCTGCAGCCGGCTTCCCCGCTCCGTTACCTGGGAGCTCGGCCGCACTCAGGCACCCCCGGTCTTTCTGTGACCCCGAGGGTCCTGAGACCACACTGTCCCGGAGGGTCCACCCCCCGCTCAGCCACCAGAGTGACGTCCCTCGGCGGAGCAGACTTCTAAAATTCCGATTTTGTGCTCCGCGGCTCTATCACTTGCCAGAAGCGGCCGACGGAGGCCCCTCCCCCGCCGTCTATCCTCCCGAATATCGCCTGGGATTCACTTCTCTGCACGTCCTTCCTTCCCGAAAGTGGTCGCTTTTCTGATGAGAGATTTGTTGCTCTTCCTTTCTTCGATCTCCTGTTGGGTTTGTAGGTGTTCAGAATGGTTTGATCCCTACCCAGCTGAATTCCTGAGAGGAGACGAAATCCAGGTCTCCTACTCCTCCGCCATCTTGCTCTGCCCCCCCTGCAAGTAGATGCTTTTACTTCATCCTTTCCAATTCTGATGTCTTTAATTTCTTTTTTCTTGCCTGATTGCTCTGAGTAGGACTTCCAGTACTAGGTTGATAAGGAGTTGTGAGAGTGGACACCTTTCACTGTGTTCTTGGTCTTAGAAGAATAGCTTTCAACCTTTCATTATAGAATATGATGTTAGCTCTAAGCTTGTCATACATGGCCTTTATTATGTTGAGGTACATTCCTTCTGTACTTAAGAATTTTTGTCATGGGGGCGCCCGGGTGGCTCAGTCATTAAGCGTCTGCCTTCGGCTCAAGTCATGATCCCAGGGTCCTGGGATCGAGCCCCGCATTGGGCTCCCTGCTCGGCGGGAAGCCTGCTTCTGCCTCTCCCACTCCCCCTGCTTGTGTTCCCTCTCTTGCTGTGTCTCTCTCTGTCAAATAAATAAATAAAATCTTTTTTAAAAAAAAAGAATTTTTGTCATGGAAGTGTATAGAATTTTGTCATACACATTTTCAGTTGTCTATTTAAATGATCATATGATTTTTTTCCTTTCATTCTATTAATGTGATCTAGAACATTGATTTTTGTGTATGGTGAACATCCTTGAATTCCAAAGTAAATCCCACTTGATCATGGTGAATGAACCTTTTAATGTACTGCTGAATTCAGTTTGCTAGTATTTTCTTGAGAATTTTCATATCTCTATTCATCAGGGATATTGACCTGTAGTTTACTTTTCTGGTAGTATGCTTTCGTGGCTTTGGTATCAGAGTGATGCTGATCTTAAAAAAAGAAAAAAAAGTTTAGAAATATTCCCTCCTTTTTGATTTTTTTTTGGGCGGGCGTCGGGGGGGAGTGTTGGAGGAATATTGGCATTATTCCTCTTTAAATGATTGGTAAAATTCACCAGTGAATCCATCTGGTCCTGGGTTCTTCTTTGGGCAATTTTTGATTAATGACTGAATCTCCTTACTAGTGTTTTGTCTGTTTAGCTTTTCTATTTCTTCTGGATTCATTTTTGGTATGTTGTATATTCCTAGGGATTTTTCCATTTCTTCCAGATTTTCCAGTTTGGTATGTAGTTGTTCAAAGTAACTTACTATAATAATTTATATTTCTGTATTATCAATTATGATGTTTCCTTTTTCTTTTATGATTTTGTTTTGTTATTTTTGGTTCTCTTTTTTCCTTGTTTATCTAGATAAAAGTGTAATTTTATCACTTCAAAGGACCAACTCCTAGTTGTTAATTTTTTCTATTTTCCTATTCTCTATTTCTGCTCTAATCTGTATGTTTCTTTCCTTCTTCAACTTTGGGGTTAGTTGGTTCTTTTTTTAAGTCCTTAAGGTGTAATTTAGATGGTGAAATCTTTCTTTCTTAATGCAGGTGTTTATTGCTATACATTTCTCTTTTTGAACTGCTTTAAAAAAATTTTAGTTGACAAAGTTAGTTTTAGGCATACAGTGTAGGGATTTAACAATTCTACATATTAAACAATGCTCACCACGATAGGTGTAGTTACCATCTGTCACCATATAAAATTATTACAATATTATTGACTATATTATGCTGTAATTTTCATCTCTGTGACTTACTTTATAACATGAAGTTTGTACCCTTTACCTATTGGATCCATCTCCCCCACCCCATCCTTGCCTCTAGTTATCACCTGTTTGTTTGTTTTTTTGTATTTGTCTGGTGTTTTTTGCTTGCTTGTTTTGTTTTAGATTCCATATATAGGTGAAATCATAAGATGTTTTTCTCTTATTTCACTTAGCATGATACCCACTAGATCCATCCATGTCACAAATGGCAAGCTTTCATTATTTTTTGTGGTTGAGTAATGTTCCATTGTATTATTACCACATTTTCTTTATGCATTCATCTTTAAAAAATTTTTTTTAAAGTATGCTTTATTCTCAACATGGGGCTTGAACTCACAATTCCAAGATAGAGTTGCATGCTGTACTGACTGAGCCAGCCAGGGACACCTGCATTCATTTATTGATGACCCTTAGGTTACTTCCATATCTTGGTATTTAAAATATTGCTTTGTGCTCACTTTGGCAGCACATATGCTACAATTGGAATGATACAGAGAAGATTAGCATGGCCCCTGCGCAAGGATGACATCCAAATTTGTGAAGCGTTCCTTATTTTTTAATATATACAATGGAATATTACTCGCCATCAAAAAAAGAAATCATACATTTGCAATGAAGTGGATGGAACTAGAGGGAACTATACTAAGCAAAATAAGTCAATCAGAGAAAGACATTTACCATATGATTTCACTTATATGTGGAAATTAAGAAACAGAATAGAGGATCAAAGGGGAAGGGAGGGAAAAATAAGATGAAATCAGAGAGGGAGACAAGCCATAAGAGACTCTTAACTATAGGAAACAAACTGAGGGTTGCTGGAGGGGAGGTGGGTGGAGGATGGGGTAACTGGGTGATGGGCATTAAGGAGGGCATGTGATGTAATGAGCACTGGGTGTTGTGTGCAGCTGATGAATCACTGAACTCTACCTCTGATACTCTATATGTTGATTAGTTGAATTTAAATAAATAAATTTTAAAAAGAATAAAATCTCTGGGATACTAAAATATTACTGTAAGAAAAGTGAGGTGTGACCAGGGCAAAATGTAAATGTAACATGGGAGTACATTTTTCCCTCCACAGTCAGAGGGCAAGCTATTCTTTTCATGCAACTAATTTATTAGAGCATGTATTAGGGTTCTCCAGAGAAATAGAAGCAATAGGATGGAAATTTGTATATCTACATAGGATGGATATCCATATATAGGTTGAGATATGTAAATATGTAGATGAGGATATATAGATTGGGACTTGTCCGCTTCCATAACAGCATGAAAGGGATTTATAGTAAGGACTTGGCTCACACAATTATAGAGGCTAGTAAGTCCCAAGGTCTGCAGTAGGCAAACTGAAAACCAGGGAAGCTGATGGTTTAGTTCTAGTCCAAAAAACCGGCAGGCTTGAGACCCAAGAAGAGCTGTTTCAGGTCAGGTCCAAAGGCAAGAAAAGCTCAAATACAAGTCAGGCAGGAGAAGTTTCCTGTTACTTGCAAGGAGGGAGGGGGTCACCCTTTTCTTCCTATTTAGGGCTTCAGTTGATTGGATGAGATCCACCCACAATCTGCTTTACTCAGAAGCCATTTTCTTTTTTTTTTTTTTAAGATTTTATTTATTTATTTGAGAGAGAGAGTGAGAGAGAGAGAGCATGAGAGGGGGGAGGGTCAGAGGGAGAAGCAGACCCCCCGCTGAGCAGGGAGCCTGTTGCGGGACTCGATCCCGGGACTCCAGGATCATGACCTGAGCCGAAGGCAGTCACTTAACCAACTGAGCCACCCAGGCGCCCACTCAGAAACCATTTTCAATGTCTGTCTATGATCTAACCAGTGGTGTATCTTTTAAAGACTTGTTACAAGTGTACATAAATCCCTCCCTCAAAATCTCTTTCAAAGCAGAAAATAAAGGAGAGGAATAAAAGAAAAAAATAATAAAATATTGTTTCAGTAAGCATAGGGATGAGTATATCTTTTCAAATTAGTGTTTTCATTTTCTTTGGGTAAATACCTATTAGTGGAATTGCTGGATCATAGTCCTTTTTTTAAAAGATTTTATTTTTTAATTTATTTATTTGAGAGAGAACATGAGTTGGTGGGGGGGAGGACAGAAGGAGAGGGAGAAGCAGGCTCCCTGCCAAGCAGGGAGCCATATGAGGGGCTTGGTCCCAGGACCTCAGGATCATGACCTGAGTCAAAGGCAGACCCTTAACCAACTGAGCCACCCAGGCACCCCTCATATTCCTATGTTTAATTTTTTGAGGAAACTCTATACTGTTTTGCTTAATGGCTGCACCAGTTTACGTTACCACCAACGCGTGAAGGCTCCCATTTCCTTATATTCCCACCCACACCGACTACTTGTTTTTTCTTATGCTAGCCATTCTCACAGGTGTGAGGCGATAGCTCATTGTGGTTTTGATTTGCATTTCCCTAATTAGTAATGTTGAGCATCTTTTCATGTATTTATTGGCCATCAGTGTGTCTTTGGACAAATGTCTGTTCAGATCTTCTGCCCATTAAAAAATATATATCATTTTTATATTGGTGTGTTGTATGAGTGTTTTAATAGTTTTGATAATAACCCCTTATTGGATATTTTATTTGCAAATATCTTCTCCCATTCAGTAGGTTGCCTTTTTGTTATGGTTTTCTTTTCTGTGCAAAAGCTTTTTAGTTTGATATAATCCTAATTGTTTATTGTTGCTTTTGTTTCCCTTGCCTGAGGAGCTGGATTCAGAAAAATGTTGCTAAGGCTTATGTACAAAAGATGAGCCTGTTTTCTTAGAGGAAGTTTATGGTTTCAAGTGTTACATTTAGATCTTCAGTTCATTTTGAGTTTGTGTGTATGGTCTCAGAAAGTGGCCCAGTTTCATTGTTTTGCATGTAGCTGTCCAGTTTTCCTAGCATCATTGATTGAAGAGACTGTCTTTTCCCCATTATATATTTTTGCTTCCTTTGTCATAGATTAATAGATCATATAAGCATGGATTGTTTCTGGGCTCCTTATCCTGTTCCATTAATCTATGTGTCCTTTTTTGTGTGGCAGTACCATACTATTTTTCATTATTATTTTTGATAGCATTGTAGTAATATCTTGAAATCTGGGGTTGTGATACCTTCAGCTTTGTTCTACTTTCTCAAGATTATTTTGAGTATTCAGTGTCTTTTGGGGATTAGAATTATTCATTCTGGTCCTGTGGAAAATGTCATTTGTATTTTGATAGGGATTGCATTGAATCTGTAGATTGCTTGGGGGTAATATGGACATTTAAACAATATTAATTCTTCTACTACAGGAGAATGATGTATATTTTCATTTGTGTCATCTTCAATTTCCTTCATCAATGTACTGGATGGAGAAGAAAAAGAAAAGGGGCAGAAAACTTAAGGGTTAATAGCTGGAAATTTCCCCAATGTGGGGAAGGAAACAGATATCCAGGTCCAGGAAGTACAGACAGCCCTAAACCTGATGAAACCAAGATCCACACCATGACACATAAGATTTAAAATGTTAAAAGATAAAAATAAAGAGGATTTTTATTTTATTTTATTTTATTTTACTTTATTTATTTTTTTTTAATATTTTATTTATTTGTCAGAGAGAGAGAGCACAAGCAGGGGGAGTGACGGGCAGAGGGAGAAGCAGGCTTCCCACTGAGCAAGGAGCCTGATGAGGGACTGAGCGACCCAGATGCCCCTATTTTTTAAAGTTTATTTAAGCAATCTTTATACCTGACATGGGGCTCAAATTCAAGTTCTAGTGACTGAGCCAGCCAGGTGCCCCTTAAAGAATTTGTTGCTAAGTAATTTCTACACCCAATGTGGGGCTGGAACTTAGAACCTCAAGATCAGGAGTTGCATGCTCCACTAACTGAGCTAGCCAGGCACTCCTCCATCCCTTCACTCTTATTCTATATATATCTGTATTTTTTATTTTATTTAATTTTTAAAATATATTTTATTTATTTATTTGACAGAGAGAGACACAGCGAGAGAGGGAACACAAGCAGGGGGGGGGGTAGGAGAGGGAGAAGCAGGCCTCCCGCCTAGCAGGGAGCCCGATGGGGGGATCAATCCCAGGACTCCGGGATCATGACCTGAGCCAAAGGCAGACGCTTAATGACTGAGCCACGCGGGCGCCCCTTAAAGTTGTTTGTGTTCTTGTAGTTCACTAAACTTCAGGAGAATTATTCTAACTTCTTTTTCTGAGAGTTATTAGAGCTTTATTAGTTTCTTTTGGTGGTTTTATGTTTCCCTGATTTTTTTTTTATTTCTCTTTGAGTCTTTACCTTGGTATTTGTGCATTTGAATAAGCAGCAGTCTCCTCATTAAGGCTTTACATGTTCACTCTGGAAAGACAATTCTACACTGTTCAGCTGAGTTTCATTTTCTGGACATGTCTGCTTGTAACATCCTTGGACACGTGGGGCCTACTATCAGGGTCTATTTTGGGGCCAGGCCACTGCCTGAGCTCTAAGAGGGTGCCACCAACTGAGAACTGTTGGGCAGGACTGCTAGCTTTGTTCCCTGTCCAAGCAAGGCTGTAAGATCTACCCTGCAGTTGCTTGGGTTCTCTGGCCACACTTACTAGGTTGTTGGGAACAGTTATTATACTCAACAGCAGGTGGGGCTATGATTTAGCTTCCCTATCCTGGCAGGGCAGCAGGATGGGGCTCAGGGTCTGCATGGCTCATTAGTTGGAGACCCAAATAAGGCAAGACTGTGCACTGAATTCCTTAGCCATACAAGGGCACTGGTTTTGTTCTGCAGACAGAGAAAGCCATTGGCTGTACTTTCTGTGTTGAACGGGCTACACAGCTTCCCATTTGCTCTGGTGAGGTTGTCTGATGAGGAGAGCTGAAGGCTGTATTCAGCAATGGGCAGGGTTATGAATTAGTTTCCCTTTCTGAGAAAGTGGGATAAATTGCTTCAAGGTGATAAGGCTCTTGGTTTGTGGTTTTGACTAAAGCTGACCGGGACCCTAAGTTCCCTGCCTGAATAGAATTACTGGCTTTACTCTGCCAACTATAATTCCTGCCTGACGCATTCTATGCTTCAGCCTTACTGGGCTTTGCAGCTTTCAGGTGTTCTTGCCAACCTTTTTGGTCCGGTGGGCCTGGGAGCTATACTTAGCAATGGACCAGCCTTTGACTCAGCTTTCCTGAATGCTCAGGGACAGACCAGTATCTAGGCGTGGCAAAGCTCTTTGAGCATCCAAATCAGGCAGACTTGCATCCTACTGAGTTCTTTGAACAGACAGCATCACCATCTTGGTTCTGTAGATGATCAAAACTGGTTGGGATTACTTGTGTGCCACAGGTAGGAACTCAATTTGCCAAGATCCAAGCGCTGGTTGTCGCAAGCTTCTCCCTCTTTCTCCATCACAATCAGATTGCCAGTGGTCAAGCTCTGCAGATACCCCTGAAGTTTTTGTGGAGTGATGCTGGAGTTGGGGCTTCCATGAAGTGGCCTATAATTCCCGGGGAGCTGTAAGTCCACCCTGGGCTTTCTTTTCCCACTGGAGGACCTGTAGGCTTAGGGGACATCTCTTGGCACGCTGCACTCGCCTGGGGGAGGGGCAGTACAGTCAGCATGTAGGTATTCCTCCTACCCCTCTAATGTAGTCTTCATTGGTCTCTGAGGGTGCTTCAGCTTGACTTCCATTTTTTCAAACTGGCTCAGTGGTGTCTTGTTTATGAATAGTTGCTAGTTCTTCTTGTGAGGGGGAGAGGAGTCAGGGATGACCTTTTCACCAATCTTGGTGACATGACTTTCCAAGATCTTTCTAATTTCTTAATACATGCATTCATTTCTATAAACTTCTCTGCTTTTGCATCATCCTCTAGGTTTTGATATGTTGTTCCCATTATCATTTGTTTTGAGATTTTTTTTTATTTTCCTTTTTATTTCTTTTTAGACTTACTTGTTATGCAAGTGTGTGTTTTTAGTTTTCATATCTATTTGTAGATTTTCCAGCTTTCCTCTCATTGATTTCTAGTTTCATACCAGTGTGGTTGGAAAAGATAGTTGATGTGATTTTGGTCTTCTTAAACTGGCTGAAACTTGTTTTGTGTCCTATCATGTGATCTCTCCTGGTGACTGTTCCATGTGCATTTGAGAATATATATTCATTTTTTAAAAGATGTTATTTATTTAACAGAGAGAGTGTGAGAGAGAGCGACACAGGCAGGTGGAGCGGCAGGCAAAGGGAGAGGGAGAAGCAGGTTCCCCACTGAGCAGGGAGCCCGATGTGGGGCTCGGTCCCAGAACCCTGGGATCATGACCTGAGCTGAAGGCAGTTGTTTAACCAACTGAGCCACCCATGCGCCCCCCATGATATATATATTTTTTATATAAATTAGAAAATATTTACATCTCCTTTATTTATCAGTGGACACTTAGGTTGCTTCCATATTTTGACTATTATAAATAATGCTGTAATAAACATAGTGGTATGTATATCTTCTCAAATTAGTGTTTTCATTCTCTCTGGGTAAATATTCAGTAGTGGAATTACTGTATCATATGGTATTGATATTTTTAATTTTTTAACAAACTTCTGTAGTGATTTCCAACAGTGAATGCACCAATTTATATTCTTACAGTGCATGGGGGTTCCTTTTTCTCCAAATCTTCACCAACACTTGTTACTTCTTGTCATTTTGCTTCTAACCATTCTAACAACTGTAAGGTGACATCTTATTGTGGTTTTGATCTGCATTTCCATGATGATTAGTGATGTTGAGTGTCTTTTCATGTGTCTATTGGCCATCTGTATGTAGATCTTTGGAAAAATGACTATTTGGAAAAATACCTATTCAGATCTAATGCCTGTTTTTAAATCAGATTTTTTTTTTTTTTTTGGTGTTGAGTTGCATAAGTTTTTTTTTATATATTTTGTATATTAACCCCTTACCAGATGTACCATTTGCAAATACCATCTCTGGTTCATTAGGTTGCTTTTTTGTTTTGTAGATGGCTTCCTTTACTATACAAAAGCTTTTTATTCTGGTATAGTTCCAGTAGTATATTTTGGCTTTTGTTGTCCTTGCTTAGGAGACATATCTAGAAAAATGTTGCTAAGGCCATTGTCTGAGAGATTACTGCCTATGTTTTCATTTAAGAGTTTTCTGGTTTTAGGTCTCACTTTTAGGTCTTGGATCGATTTTGAGTTTATTTTTGTGTATGGTGTAGGAAAGTGATTCATTTTAATTCTTTTACATAGAGCTCTCCAGTTTTCCCAGCACCACTGATTGAAGAGACTATTTCCCCATTGTATATTTTATGTGAACATAAATTTTCAATTTTCTGAGGGAAATACCAAGAGTTGAATTTCTAGGTCACCTGATAAAGGTATGTTTTTTTAAGTTTTTATTTTAATTACTCAGTGCTTATCAGAACAAGTGCACTCCTTAATCCCCGTCACCTGTGACACCCATCTCCCTATGCACCTCCCCTCTAGTAACCATCAGTTTGTTCTCTATAGTTAAGAGTTTATTTCTTGGTTTGTCTCTGTGCTTTTTTTTTTTTTCCCCTTTTGCTTGTTTATTTTGTTTCTTAAATTCTAAACATGAGTGAAATCATATGGATGGTATTAGTTTTTCTCTGACTGATTTATTTCACTTAGCACTGTGCTCTCTAGCTCCATCCATGTCATTGAAAATAGTAAGATTTAATTTTTTTTATGGCTGAAAAACAGTTGTGTGTGTGTGTGTGTAGACGTACGTACATGCCACATCTTTATCCATTCATCAGTCGATGGACATTTGGGCTGCTTCCATATCTTAGCTATTGTAAATAATCCTGCCATAAACATAGGGGTGCATGTATCCCTTTGAATTGGTGTTTTTGTATTTGGGTTAATACCCAGTAGTGTGATTGGTGGATCATAGGGTAGTTCTATTTTTAATTTTTTGAGGAACCTCCATAATATTCTCCACAGTGGCTGCATCAGTTTGCATTCCCACCAGCAGTGAAAGAGGGTTCCTTTTTCTCCACATCCTTGGCAACATCTGCTATTTATTGTGTTTATTTTAGCCATTTTGACAGGTGTGAGGTGATATCTCCTAGGTTTGTTGTGTTTTTTGTTTGTTTATTTTTGAGTGGGACAGAGTGGGGAGAGGAGAAGAGGGAGGGAGAGAATCTTTTTTTTTAAATTTTCTATTGTTATGTTAATCACCATACATTAATTACATCATTAGTTTTAGATGTAGTGTTCCATGATTCATTGTTTGTGCATAACACCCAGTGCTCCATGCAGAATGTGCCCTCTTTAATACCCATCACCGGGCTAACCCATCCCCCCACCCCCCTCCCCTCTAGAACCCTCAGTTTGTTTTTCAGAGTCCATCATCTCTCATGGTTCGTCTCCCCCTCCGATTTCCCCCCTTCATTCTTCCCCTCCTGCTATCTTTTTCTTCTTTTTCTTTTTTTTTTTCTTAACATATATTGCATTATTTGTTTCAGAGGTACAGATCTGAGATTCAACAGTCTTGCACAATTCACAGCGCTTACCAGAGCACATACCCTCCCCAGTGTCTATCACCCAGCCACCCCATCCCTCCCACCCCACCCCCCACTCCAGCAACCCTCAGTTTGTTTCCTGAGATTAAGAATTCCTCATATCAAAAAAAAAAAAAAAAGAAGAAGAAGAAGGTAGCGGGAGGGGAAGAATGAAGCGGGGGAAATCGGAGGGATGGATGAACCATGAGAGACGATGGACTCTGAAAAACAAACTGAGGGTTCTAGAGGGGAGGGGGGTGGGAGGATGGGTTAGCCTGGTGATGGGTATTGAGGAGGGCACATTCTGCATGGAGCACTGGGTGTTATGCACAAACAATGAATCATGGAACACTTCATCTAGAACTAATGATGTAATGTATGGGGATTAACATAAGAATAAGAAAAAAAAAAGAATTCCTCATATCAGTGAGGTCGTATGATACATGTCTTTCTCTGTTTGACTTATTTCGCTCAGCATAATACCCGGAGGGAGAGAATCTTAAGCAGGCTCCATGTGGGGCTTGATCTCATGACCCTGAGCCAAAATCAAGAGTCGGATACTGAACCGACTGAGCCACTCAGGTGCCTCTACTCATTGTAGTTTTATTTATTTATTTAAAAGATTTTATTTATTATTTGACAGAGAGAGACACAGCGAGAGAGCGAACACAAGCAGGTGGAGTGGGAGAGGGAGAAGCAGGCTTCCCGCGGAGCAGGGAGCCCGATGTGGGGCTCGATCCCAGGACCCTGAGATCATGACCTGAGCTGATGGCAGACGCCTAATGACTGAGCCACCCAGGCACCCCTCATTGTAGTTTGTTTGTTTGTTTGTTTGTTTTTGATACGCTTTTTTTCTCTCTCTTTTTTTTTAAGATTTTATTTATTTATTTGAGAGAGAGAGAGAATGAGAGATAGCACGAGAGGGAAGAGGGTCAGAGGGAGAAGCAGACTCCCTGCTGAGCAGGGAGCCCGATGCGGGACTCGATCCTGGGACTCCAGGATCATGAACTGAGCCGAAGGCAGTCGCCCAACCAACTGAGCCACCCAGGCGCCCCCCTCACTGTAGTTTGGATTTGTATTTCCCTAATAAGTGATGATGACCATTTTTTCATGTTTTTTGGCCATCTGTATGCCTTCTTTGGAGAAATGTCTGTTCATGTCTTCTGCCCATTTTTAAAATTGGATTATTTGTGTTTTGGGTGTTGTAGAAGTTCTTTTTTTTTTTTTTTTTTTAATTTAATTTTATTATGTTATGTTAGTCACCATACAGTACATCATTAGTTTTTGATGTAGTGATCCATGATTCATTGTTTTCATATAACACCCAGTGCTCCATGCAGTATGTGCCCTCCTTAATACCTATCACCGGGCTAACCCACCCCCCACCCCCCTCCCCTCTAAAACCCTCAGTTTGTTTCTCAGAGTCCATAGTCTTTCATGGTTCATCTCTCCCTCCAATGTCCCCCCTTCATTTTTCCCTTCCTTCTCCTAATGTCCTCCATGCTATTCCTTATGTTCCACAAATAAGTGAAACCGTATGATAATTGACTTTCTCTGCTTGACTTATTTCACTTAGCATAAGCTCCTCCAGTCCCATCCATGTTGATGTAAAAGTTGGGTATTCATCCTTTCTGATGGCTGAGTAATATTCCATTGTATATATGGACCACATCTTCTTTATCCATTCATCTGTTGAAGGGCATCTCGGCTCTTTCCACAGTTTGGCTATTGCAGACATTGCTGCTATGAACATTGGGGTACATATGGCCCTTCTTTTCACTACATCTGTGTCTTTGGGGTAAATAGTAGTGCAATTGCTGGGTCATAGGGTAGCTCTATTTTTAATTTTCTGAGACACCTCCACAGTTTTACAAAGTGGCTGTACCAGCTTGCATTCCCACCAAGTGTAAGAGGATTCCCCTTTCTCCACAACCTCTCCAACATTTATTGTTTCTTGCCTTGTCCATTTTTGCCATTCTAACTGATGTAAGGTGGTATCTCAGTGTGGTTTTGATTTGAATTTCTCTGATGGCTAATGATGATGAACATTTTTTCATGTGTCTGTTAGCCATTTGTATGTCTTCTTTGGAGAAATGTCTGTTCATGTCTTCTGCCCATTTTTTGACTTGATTATTTGGTTTTTGGGTGTTGAGTTTGACAAGTTCTTTATAAATCTTGGATACCAGCCCTTTGTCCGTAGTGTCATTTGCAAATATCTGCTCCCATTCTGTGGGTTGCCTCTTTGTTTTGTTGACTGTTTCCTTTGCTGTGCAGAAGCTTTTTATCTTGATGAAGTCTCAAAAATTCATTTTTGCTTTTGTTTCACTAGCCTTCAGAGATGTATCTTGAAAGAAGTTGCTGTGGCCGATGTCAAAGAGGTTATTGCCTATGTTCTCCTCTAGGATTTTGATGGATTCCTGTCTCACATTGAGGTCTTTCATCCATTTTGAGTTTATCTTTGTGTATGGTGTTAGAGAATGGTCGAGTTTCATTCTTCTGCATGTGGCTGTCCAATTTTCCCAGCACCATTTATTGAGGAGACGGTCTTTTTTCCATTGCATATTTTTTCCTGCTTTGTCAAAGATTATTTGACCATAGAGTTGAGGGTCCACTTCTGGGCTCTCTATTCTGTTCCATTGGTCTATGTGTCTGTTTTTGTGCCAGTACCATGCTGTCTTGGTGATCAGTGCTTTGTAATATAGCTTGAAATCAGGCAACGTGATGTCCCCAGCTTTGTTTTTCTTTTTCAACATTTCCTTGGCGATTTGGGGTCTTTTCTGATTCCATACAAATTTTAGGACTGTTTGTTCCAGCACTTTGAAAAATGTCATTGGAATTTTGATCGGGATGGCATTGAAGGTATAGACTGCTCTGGGTAGCATAGACATTTTAACAATGTTTATTCTTCTGACCCATGAGCATGGAATATTTTTCCATCTTTTGGTGTCTTCTACAATTTCTTTCATGAGTGTTCTGTAGTTCCTAGAGTATAGATCCTTTACCTCTTTGGTTAGGTTTATTCCGATGTATCTCATGGTTTTTGGTGCTATTGTAAATGGAATTGTTTCTCTAATAATTTCTCTTTCTACAGTTGCGTTGTTAATGTATAAGAAAGCAACTGATTTCTGTGCATTGATTTGGTATCCTGCCACATTACTGAATTGCTGTATGAGTTCTAATAATTTGGGGGTGGAGTCTTTTGGGTTTTCCACATAAAGTATCATGTCATCTGCGAAAAGAGAGAGTTTGACTTCTTCTTTGCCAATTTGAGTACCTTTTATTTCCTTTTGTTGTCTGATTGCTGTTGCTAGGACTTCTAGTACTATGTTGAACAACAATGGCAAGAGTGGGCATCCTTGACATGTTCCTGATCTTAAGGGAAAGGCTCTCATCTTTTCCCCATTGAGGATGATATTCACTGTGGGTTTTTCATAGATAGATTTTATGAACTTGAGGAATGTTTCCTCTATCCCTATACTCTGAAGAGTTATAATCAGGAAAGGATGCTCTAGGGGTGCCTGGGTGGCTCATTCGTTAAGCGTCTGCCTTCGGCTCAGGTCATGATCCCAGGGTCCTGGGATCGAGCCCCGTATCGGGCTCCTTGCTCTGTGGGAAGCCTGCTTCTCCCTCTCCCACTCCCCCTGCTTGTGCTCCCTCTCTCGCTGTCTCCCTCTCTGTCAAATAAATAAATAAAAACTTTAAAAAATGTATATATA
>NW_023270363.1:0-34639 GCF_011800145.1 Mirounga leonina
TTCATCTAAAACTAATGATGTAATGTATGGGGATTAACATAAGAATATAAATAAATAAATAAATAAATAAATAAATAAATAAATAAATGAATGAATGAATGAATGAAAGAAAGAAAGAAAGAAAGAAAGAAAGAAAGAAAGAAAACAATGAGATCGTCTTCTGCTAAGATCTTTTTCTTTTTAGACAATACTGCCCAATTAGCTGGTAGTTACATTTTCTTGAGTCACAGAATGAATTCCGTGCACCCACTTATACAGCCATTATACTGACTAACCATGAGGCCCAACATCACAGTTTAATTTATGTATTTTTATCATATAATAAAGTACCACATCTTGATGGGGGAGAATAGTAAGTCCAAATATACCATCTTGATATTAGTTTTACTATAGTCATGTCAAAGCAGACAGGTCATAACATTACAGTTACTTTTTGACACATTCAGGAAGGTATTCAGTTGCATTATCCTAACAAAACAGAGAATAGAGATGAAGAACACATGATATCTAGTTTTTCAAACCTATGGCTTTGACCTATAGAAACATGTGTTATGGATGAAAATGCAATGCATATGTAAAAGTATTCACTCTCTGAAATTCCTGCATGAATGGTAAAATATTAATCAATTTTTCTCCATCATCATCATTTAAAAAAATGCATCTAACTCCTCTCCATGTAGTCAACATTAAATATAATTATGAGAGTAGACATAAAGACAGAGATGACAAAGAAAGAGATGAGATGGTAGAGATGATAAAGATAGAAGGAGAGGAAGAGGCAGAGAGAGAGAGAGTTGTGTGTTTTTGGTTCTGTTTCTTTGTAGAACCCTG
The DNA here is from genome assembly GCF_011800145.1 of Mirounga leonina. Lineage (NCBI taxonomy): Eukaryota > Metazoa > Chordata > Mammalia > Carnivora > Phocidae > Mirounga > Mirounga leonina. The sequence continues at coordinate 832 of NW_023270363.1, forward strand.
ACTAATACAGCAAACTAATGTTATACCTTTTCTGCTAAATTCCATCTCCCCTAACAAATTTACAGATGTTTTTCTTTTCAGTTTTTATTGCACCCAAAATGAAAAAACTTTTATTTATTCACGATAAACTTTATCTTCTTAGAGTCGACTCATTATTCCTGACTGAATGATTCTTTTGGAGGTCTGATTCTGGTGTCCCATGTTTTCACTATCTGCCCACCTTTATCTCAAACACAGAGGATAGAATCATATTTGTTTCATCAATGTTAGTTTGTGAAGTCAGATCAATGTATAAGTTAGTTGACTTTCTAAGGAAATGGTCTACACCAGCCATAGTCACTGTGCATGTTGGAGTGTTGTTACTGTTTTTTCCAAGTATAAAAGCTATGTTAATAACTCTCTGAATCATATTAGACAAATTATAATGCTCAAATTGAATGACATGGCTTATTCTTACCTACCTTATTAAAGTTTCAGAAGAGACCAAACCATTTGAATGAACAATCCCAAATCAGTATTGAATTGAGCCCATGTACTCCAAGGGGATTTAGACCATCTGCTAATTCTGCAGGGCAAAGGATTTCTTTTACATATGCTCAGGTTTGGAGAAGTAGAATCTGATTTGCCTCCAGTTCTCGTCTTTTCATCCCACAGGTAAATACTCTGTTTATGTAAAATAAACTTTTGTAACCACTTTGTGTTACTTGAAAGTCAGTATATTTCTTCCCCGCAATGAACATAAATGGGTATACCTTTTCTGCTAAATTCCATCTCCCCTAACTAACAAATTTACAGATGTTTTTCTTTTCAGTTTTTGGACACAATAAGGACACAAAAAAAGTATTTTGGACACAATAAGGACACAAAAAAAGTATTTTGCAAACAGACACAATTCTTTCTTAGGATCTGGTGTCCTTTAAAAATTATTTTTGAAACATTTGTTAACCTTTATATAACCAATTATTAGGCCAATTTTTTTTCCATTCTGCCCAATAAATACTTTGGAAGGTGAATATTATTACATTTTTAAATATGAGAGAAATATATTGATATTCTTATCTGATCCTCCTTCCCATCCCCCTTACTCTCTTTCTGAACACAGGCATTGTAGTAAGCCTTTCATGAACAAGGAATCCATTCAGGACTTGGGTTCTTGGGCCAATTTCCACTCAACAGGTTTCCTATGCACTTGTAGGTGCCAAACAGCAACTCTTGTGTTTCTCAAAAAAAATTCTTAATAGAGAGGGGATTAAACTCTAAGTGGCTTCCTGATTTCACCATTTCTGCAGTCCAGTGTTAGGTTGCTGAAAGGTTACTTCATTTGTACCATCAGGAGCCTAACAGGCTTTAGAAACTGAGTGAGTGATGTAATCATTTGTGTGTGTGTGTGTGTGTGTGTGTGTGAGAAATATTGGAGTAGCTAGGAATCTGTTGCATTAAAAAACATATATATTTTTTAAGATTTTATTTATTTATTTGACAGAGAGAGAAAGCACGAGCAGGGGGGCCAGGAGAGGGAGAAGCAGGCTCCCCACTGAGCAAGGAGCCCGACATGGAGCTTGATCCCAGGACCCCAGGATATGACATGAGCTGAAGGCAGATGCTTAACCAACTGAGCCACCCAGGCGCCCCAAAAACACATATACATTTTTGAGAATCTCTTCATTTTTTGAAAACAACTCTTTTGTGATGCTCTAAATTTCAAATTAAAATGCAAAATATGAGATAAAAATTACTGTAATTGCAATAATAGTCTATACAGTAAAAGGGAGACAAAATTAAATGAATGCATGTATTTGCCCAATACTAATACTCAAATCAAGTCTAAGCAAATATTTACTCATTATCTGAATATAAAAAGTAAAATGTCCTTAGTGTGGTAATGCACTATAAACGTCCAGTCTATAAATGCCAAAAGCCACATTGCAACAATGGTTCCATATACTCATGTTCAATCAGATCAATATATAATCAAGAGGAAAAAGGAAACAGAGCTCACTCTGAATGGTGGACTCTCCAAATTATCAAACTTGAAATTAAACAGGAGAGAAAACAGTAAAACTATTGCCTTTATAAATATAATCAGTCATCTGGAAAATGAGTTTTATACAGCTATAATAAGTTCCCAAGAATAATTTGTGCAAAGTCCAGTCAATGCTTTCAGGTTTGTACAAACCATGCCTGGTGCCATCTTGATAGTGATTTCTGGTCCTAAGTATTGTCCAGCATCTTCTGCCCTCTCTGAGGCATGAGACTGCCGAATATCCATATTTGAACCCCATGATCATGCAAAGTTATTTGTGAAAATTTATTTGACTTGGACCCACACTTGAACTCTCACCTTAAAATCAAGAAATTGTTTTGCTGGAATAGTCAGTTTATAATTGCTACTTCCATAAGACATCAGAATTCTATGGGAAAGAGCTGTTTACTGATATTCATCCTAAGCAATTTTCCTTCTTTTCAAAGGAGGTGTGCCTTCCTCAAGTTTTAAGAAATATAGCTAGAGAGGGCGCCTGGGTGGCTCAGTTGGTTAAGCGACTGCCTTCGGCTCAGGTCATGATCCTGGAGTCCCTGGATCGAGTCCCGCATCGGGCTCCCTGCTCGGCAGGGAGTCTGCTTCTCCCTCTGACCACCCCCCCTCATGTGCTCTCTCTCATTCTCTCTCGTAAATAAATAATCTTTAAAAAAAAAAAAAAAAAAAAGAAATATAGCTAGAGAGATTAAGAAGGGTCAGGACACAAATACTCCACGTAATCTGAAATCAAGGAATAAAATTAATATCTTTGATAGTTTAGCATGGTTTTAAATTGATTTTATTTTGTATAATTCCTTTATTACAAGGGTAATATTCTAGCCAGTGATACATGTGGGTCTGTTTTTGTCAAAAGTCATGTATTCTGTTTAATGAGGACTGACCACAAGGTCCAGTATACTAGATATTTGGTTTAAAAAAAAAGAAAAGAAAATCTTCCAAAGATCAAACACATTTTTTCCTAAACTCACTATATTATTACATTTGTTTATTTTCAGCCATCGGTACAGTAGATGGTTTCTGCCTACTTCTAAACTGATTTAAGGGATATTATAAGAGGAACAGATATAATAAAGCTATTATAAAAAATTCAAAGGACATGAATCAAACAGTAAAATAGGAATGTAGTTTAAGAATCTATAAAGGAGCACTGACTAAAATATGAACAGTATCTTCTATAGCAACTTTGTAGAAAATGAAGAACACATTCTTTTATATACTGTTTCTTATCATTACTCTTATAAAAAGAAGAGTTGAGAAGAAAAGGTTAAGTGATAGAAATTTTTTCTTTCCTGTAAGTCTCTCAATGGCCTTCTGAGAATTTCCCTTTTCTTCCAAGTCTCAGCTCTCACTTTCTACAGAAATCATCCCCATGCGAGTCATTTTTAATTGCCTTCCTAATATCTATTCACTCCTCCTCCCCTTCTAATAGAACACAAACTAATCTAGTGGGTAATGTTTCCGTTTAAAAATACTTAGCTTTCCACAGTCCCACAAATCAGAAGATGGGCTTGAAATGTAGTTCTGGGAAAAGAATATATTGTATAAACTGCAGTTAAGTATCGGGCTTTTCAGAGTGTTACCATCTTCCTGAAAACATGGGCAAACCTTCACAACATATCTTTTGCTCTTTACCTTTTCCCTTTCATTCTTCTTAGAATTGAAAAGTGATGTCTAAAAAGGCAATCTCTTTTTTTGTAAATATGAGGAAATGGCCATGCATTAAGGATGACCATGCTGAAAACCAGGGGAAGTCTGGACCTCAATGGCCTCCAGTTACCACAACAGCCCTGGAGTACTCTCTGCCTCCAGATTCTATTTACATGAAATAGAAGATAAATAAAATAAGACACTTTGACTGAATTTCTGTGACATACAGTTGAATACAATCTTAACTCTTAGACTTCCTTTATGTGCCTCAGCCCCACCCTGGTTTAGCTGCTCCCCCTTGTTTCCACAGCACCTCCCACAAACCCAAACACAATCTTTTCTCTCCCTCATTGCAGCCTAAATTTCAAGAAGACAGAGATCATGTCAAGCTTTCAAGCACAGGCCCCCAGAACCTTGCTCATGTCTACATAGCACATAGTAGGCACCCAGTACATTTATTGAATGGGGGAGTAATAAATGATTGAATAAAGACAACACTCACTTCTCTCTACATCTACTGCTAACTGCTACATCTATTACGACAGCTAGAGTTTTTTAAACCCATACTATTGAGGGTAGCTTTCTCCTTGCTTAAAAACCCGTCCATAGCTTCCCATTACCCTTAGCATAAAATCCAAATTCCTTCCACATTCTGGGAAACCTGGCACTGTTCTGATTGTATTTCTTTTCTTTTCCTCATTACCTTCTAGGCACACTGGCTTTCCTTCCATTACTGAAACATTCCAAGCTCATTTTAACCTTAAGATCTTTGTGCCAGATGTTCCCTTTCCACAAATCTTCACACATTGGCTCCTTCTTGCCTTTCAGATCGAAGCTTAGATCACCTCCTCAGAGAGGTCACAGCTGACAAGTGAATCTAGAGGAACTCATCATCAAGCACTCTATCCCATAACCCTCTTGTGCAGCTGTGGAGAAAATACTCTTGTTTCTGCAACATTGGAGCCTTCTGAGAACACTTTACTGAAACTTGGAACCAAGGCTAAAACAGTCCTTACAAGGTAATTTAGGACTGACTAAATAACAAGAACTCCAGAGAGCTTTATCTCTCCAGAAGTATGTGTTTACATTTCAAGGGGAGATGAAACCCAGGGCCACGGACACATTCCAAAAGGAGGACCCAAGATCCTTCCCATTACTTTTCAAAGGAAACTCTCTCAAAAGGGGAGGAAAGACAGCTGCTTCTCTCTCCTGTATAAATGTCCAGATTCATTTGGGGGTGGTGCAGGGGGTACTCACCTACAATACAGACCCCATATATGTTGAGTTACAGATGGCTCTCACTGCATTGCCCCAGAAGGAAAACACTGCCATACAAGGGAACATGGACATTATTATTTGCTACAAATAAATAATGATAAATCTGTCTGGTCCAGAAACCTCATGTCGGCATTCAGGATAATATTAATAAATACATTATTATAAATCTAATATCTCCTATATTTGTTATAGTTCTTGCCATTATCTGATATTGGGTATCCACATCACTCTATGGTGGTCCACAAGTTCGGTCTTTGCTATGTTTATAACTAATGCCTGAAAGAACTCCCGGTAGGAGATCAATAAACACTACTCGGATGAATAAATGAATCAATCACTAAAATGATAATTTTTTGAAGAACTGGATTGTGGAGATTTCTAGTGAAAAAACGCAAGGTAGATTACAAATTTTAGAAAAAATGGCTGTTTATTTCAGGCGGCCTCTTAAAGAATAGCATGTGTAACATATATTTGAAAACTGAGGTTTTTATAAATGCCTGGAATGGACACATTCTGTTTTTTTAATGGACTGATTTCTTTATGACAGCTACTAGCTGTGCAGTTGACAAGATTTTTATTTTTGTATAAACATTGAATAATTTATCTGTATTCCTGCCCAGCTGCAGAGCAATTGAATCAGGCAGGACCAATACTTCTCTCAAAAAGCAGTTTCAGTTCTTGCCAGAGGTCTGAACAAGAACACAATTAAATCCTCAGAGTTCTGCAAATACATTAACTAGAAAACTCTAAGAGTGTACTTTAATAATTCTCAACCTCTATCATGTGAATACCTATGATAATTTGAGGAGGACTACACCTTAATGGCATTTCAAGATGAGTTACTCTCAAAATTTACTCTGTAGAACCTGCAGATTAGATCTCTTAAGCATCATATGCACATAGATATTGAAAAACATCTTCAAAAGATGATAATTTTCATTTTGGTAGAGTTGGTATTGAGCTCTTCTGATATTTGTACTATTTGTTCAAGCTGATCATCTCATTGTAGAAATAAAACAAACACATTGACATCAAAATATTGAGCAAATATAATTCTTAAAGATCCTCCCAATGAGATTGGATGCCATAACACCCAATGCCTTCCAAAGGATAAAATCTGGGTAAACAGCTGAGAATTTAATATTGTATGGTTGTGCCTCCAGTATAATCCATAGAACAAGGTGCCCTGATTGGCAGGTATGAGCCTCTAGCCTTCTCAGCAGGTATATTCCTATAGTAAAAAAGGGTGCATAATAATCTATTAGCATTATTTCTAAAGATCACCTATATACCTTTTGTCTGGGTTTTCTTAAAATCATCTGATTTCCCAAATAGTTATCTCTCCTGAGAAGAAAATGTGTTGATACCCCAATATCAGTATTTCCAACCATCTATCAATTCAAAGTAAATTAATTCATGAGGCTCTTAAATTTTGGTAGACATGAAACAATCCTCCAGAGGCTAATACTTAGAGAGAAAGAAAAAATCAAGTTCCTGAACCTACAAAAATGAGAAATAAGATCTGGAACAATAGTGACACCATAAATATCACTATATTATATATTATACATACACATTATATACTTTTGTTTTTATGCAATATACAAAGTAATATTGAAAGGGTGATGCTTTTGCTAATTTCTAATCCTTGCAAAGAAAATGTTTATGAAGGGGCGCCTAGGTGGTTCAGTTGTTAAGTGTCCACCTTTGGCTCAGGTCATGATCCCAGGGTCCTGGGATCGAGCTCCGTATCAGGCTCCCTGCTCAGCGGGAAGCCTGCTTCTCCCTCTCCCACTCCCCCTGCTTGTGTTCCCCTCTCGCTGTGTCTCTCTCTCTCAAATAAATAAAGAAAATATTTAAAAAAAAAATAACAAAGAAAAAGAAAATATTTATGAAGGCCTGAGGTGAGGGCCAGCTACACAATTTGCAGGGCTCAGTGCAAAATGAAAATATGGGCCCCTTGTTCAAAAGAAGGGGAAAAGCTTTTTTGTTCTTCTATAGTCTCTCAAACTATGTGATTTTTATTTGCATTTAATATTCTGCTCCCTTGGGAATGAGGATACCTGCGGGGCAAGTGCAAACCCTCACAAGTGTCCTCTCCACACCCATGCCTGAGCCATGCTGGGAACAGAATGCAGCAGAAGTCACTGAGTGGAGTCAAGGGATTGGTTGGCTTGGCCCCCAATCAAGGGAAATAAGGAGACATTAGGAGGCAGAATCATATGTAAGTAGAGGATCCAAGACCTCAGTGCATGCTCCATCATCCCATTAGGATGACTTTTGACTACAGAATACAAATTTAAAGATAAAATTATTAAGAATTTCAAGATGACCACATTGTATCAAATCCTAAACATGGGACCCTATATATATGATTGCCCTGTTCACACCCCCATGAACCTGGCCTTTCCTAAGGCAGTAAACAGTCTCTCTGTTCTAGGCCTGGCTCTGGCTTAATTTGCCTCATCTATTTATTTTTTTAGTTTTTATTTAAATTCCAGTTAGTTAACATACAGTGTAATATTAGTTTTGGGAATACTATTTAGTGATTCAACATTTCCATACAGCACCCCGTGCTCATCACAACAAGTGCACTCCTTAATCCCCATCATCTATGTAACCCATCCCCTCAGTCACCTCCCCTCTTGTAACCATGTTTGTTCTCTGGTAGTTAAGAGACAGACTTACATTTCTTGGGCCCAGTTCTAGTATTTTCAAGGTGAGAGTACAGTCGATCATCATTAATGAGTATTATATAACCAATAAAGATTAGAATATTTTTTAAAGTTGTGGAGAGAAGAATTTTAAAGATGGAAAGAATCTTATGTAGCCCAACTCTTTCATCTAACAAAGAGAAAAACCAAGGCCCCAAGGGGCTAAATACTCAGTATCACCACCAGCTGGTTAGCACCAGGGCAAGGAATGGAGCCCACCCTTTCTCACTCCCAACCCACACCTCCTTTAGAAGAGTTGAATGAGACAAAGAAAGAGAAATTTTATTTCACTAGCAGTTTAGACTTTTAAGAAATATATCCAGAATTGGATCTAGATAAAGCTGACCCTGACAGGGCATGTTAGTAAAAGCTTAGAACATTATTCAGCACCACAGAGCCATAGGAATGGATCATATTACTTGGTCTCCAATGAATAAAGAGGTGACATACTGATGAAAATTTCAGATTTTATTTAGCACATTTTACCTTTATTGATTTTATTCTATACCCCCCTGGAAGATGTGCACCTGATCCTCCAAAATTTTAGATTGCCGTCCCTTTCACCACATGACCCTAAGTCTTCTGTTAGCTATCCTTCTTTGCTTTCTGCAATTGAGAGTCAACATGGCTATCTGATTTAATTTAAGCTTTTAAGTAAGTAAAATTTCTGCTTCCATGAGGCAGGGATTTGGAACAACAAAAACTGAGAAACCATCTTTCTCCTTAGATAAGCATGAATGCAACAAGATAAGCCAAAAATGAACCTCAGATAACTGGATAAAAGAAAGGGAGATACTCCATCCTCTCCCTGCCAACCAGAGAATGGAATGTTGAATAAGTCTCTATAGGCTATTTGTTTAGAGAAATGTACCGATTATGAAACACAGTCAGGATGATTCTTATTTGGGGATCATCATAAAGCCAAATGCTTTTCTCATGAGTCCACTCAAGTTTACAATATTTATAATACATTAAAATCTATAATAACAAGTGTAGATCTATAATCATTATCACTGTCAAATAAAGAAATACTATAACAACTGTTACTAGTTTGAAAGACACTGATGTCTTCCCAAAGATATTTTGTTACTTCAAGGACCAAAAAAAGTATATACTACCAAGTTAAGTGGCCCTTGGAAGAAGGGCCCTGAGGATATTATAGTTCTGATATGGTGTTTTCTGTTATATAAAATGTGACCTCATGTCACAGAAGACCACTTGGCTGACAGATTCTCCCCATTGGCATGCTACTATACTGGGTGCTATCTGGAGGCAGAAAAGAAGTAGACAACAACTTTCTTCTATCAAAGCACCAAGACGAACTGGAAATACAGACCATATATAGGAGAAAGGAAATAGAGCAATAGGAGATAGCTGAAGGGTTAGTATATCCTGCTCTGTCTTGGCTGTGGTCTCTACTTAGAGTTGTGTCACTGCTTAGATCTAGATCAATGGAGTTTTGTTTATACTGGCAGGGAAAATTCTCCATCATATGTTTCATCGAATCCTAACAGAAACACCTGGAGCACAAAAGCAAAAGCAGATTTACTACCAACTCACACTGACTTGAAACGTTGGATCAATTCTAACTTCAGTTAACACATAGTCCCTGGTGTGCCGTTCTCTGGGACAGTTCCCACGCCCTCTAGAATTTAGAATTTCTATGAATGCCTAGGTGAGGGTAGAGGACCCAGCCAGCCTGTGCCTCAAAAGGCTCAAAATGAAAAAGGCACAGTAAAATAAATCAGTTGGACTACTTAGTGGTAAATGCCTCATTTTCTTGTTGTGTTTACCCTTCTGACCCAACAGAACAGTAATGTATATCCTCTCCCTGCATTCTTAATAAGGTTATTTACACTGCATATCAATGAGTTTGTGCCCTGTGCAATAAATTCTCAGTTCTGAAATGTGTGCAAGAGTGTAGACATCATTATTGAAAGAATTAACCTTGTAAATGAGGAGCACCCTTATTAAAGCTCTGGATTTTCAATATTCAAGAGTGACACAGGAATACAGGCAGTTTTCTGCAGAATTATGATCAGCCTTGCAAATAGCCACAGACTATTATGAATAAGTAACAATATCTTGGCAAGAAGTGAAAAAATCTGACTTCATTTAAAAAATATCTCCGTGTTGGTTTGTGATTGTCAATGCCAACAGGGGAAAGAAATATTGTATTTCTGATACATAGAATTAAAGGCTTATTTATCAGTAGTGATCTGTATTTTGAACTGGTTGGACTGAGCAAAGCTATAGAGAGGAAATGTAGGCAGAATAGAACCTTTTCAAGCCATGCTGTCTGCTGTTTACAGCCCTCAGAACACCCCAGGTATTCTACTATGTCCTGGCCTCCACTCAACCACACTGTGTAACAGCCATGGCTAAAACATACCTGGATACACTAACATTTTATCAACATCCTGATTCATTAACAGGTAATAGAAATCTAAGGGTATAATGAAACTACTAAGTTATAACTCAAAAATGAATAATTAGGGATCAAGAAAAATCCTGAGATAGATCATTTGACTTTAATTCCTTCCAGTTTTCTAACCAAGCAAAGGCACTGAGGATTAGCATGGGACTTGGAGATTCTTCTTCCTTCTCTCTCCTCCAATTCGTGATAGCTATCTCCACTTCCTTGTATCTTGAAGAGGCACGAGGGGAGGATATTTCAGAGCCCATAATTGAGAATAATGTTAAAGAACTATTAGCTTGGAAGCACTTATGTGTGAAAATTGTACAGCTAAGATTTGTGCATTTTAGGGCGCCTGGGTGGCTCAGTTGGTTAAGCGACTGCCTTCGGCTCAGGTCATGATCCTGGAGTCCCTGGATCGAGTCCCACATCAGGCTCCCTGCTCGGCAGGGAGTCTGCTTCTCCCTCTCCCACTTCCCCTGCTTGTGTTCCCTCTCTCGCTGTGTCTTTCTCTGTCAAATAAATAAATAAAATCTTTAAAAAATAAAAAATAAATAAATAAATAAAATAAAATCTTTAAAAAAAAAAAACAAGATTTGTGCATTTCAATGTCTTTAACTTATATCACACACACACACACACACACACACACAAAACCCCCGTAAATAATAATAATGATTGAGGAAGGTTGGAGAATGAGTGGAAGCAAAGATAAAACAAGAAAGGCTGAATACTGATCATTTTTTAAGCAGGGAGATGGGCCCATCAGGGCTCATTATACTATTTTATTTATTTTGTATATGTTTTGAAGTTTCTCATAATAAAAGATTAAAAATGCTAATTGTTTCTCTTTTATCACCAATCCACAGCCACTTTTATCACTATGAGGACCATGATCAAAATCCAGTCACATGTTTGACATTTAACAAGGCAGGCGGAAGACATACCACCTTCACACAACCCAAACTGAAGGAAAGAGCTCAACATTTTTTGACTTCTAGATCTTTGCTTAAGCAAAGATGAGGAATTAAAGAAGTTTGCCCATAGTCATTAAATATTATTATATTGCCTCAGGAAATCAGGGATGCCAACTGAACAATTCTACACTGTTAGTGTTGTAGTGGTCTGCAGTGTTGTATGGACTTCCTTACACCACCTTCGATGGACTGAGCATGTTGAGATTTATCAAAGTCCCCTCACTACGGACTTAGCCTTTATTTACTCTACTCTTTCCAACGTTTCTAGATTAAAAATACTCAGGTTTTGTACCATCACACAGCATCCCATTTAAAGTACCAATATATAGATACTGAAGTCTTTCTAAAAGTGTTTACTTGATGCTCAAGCATTGGTATCATTGCAAAGAAAAAACTGCTTTAATGCAGGCATGTTTTCATATTGCACAAGAAAGGATTAGCATTCAATAAGTGTGCATTGAGTGAATGAATGAGTGGTGGAAGAGAGATATTTAAATGAGTGAAAGAATTTTATAATGGGCTTCAAAGACAGAACTTAAATGCCAAATTCTTAAACAACAAAAAAAGAGCATTTGTAAAGATTTTAAAATTAAGGTCACTAGGAAGTGCTTTTGGAGTTATTGTGGACCAAGAAATGCCACAATATATTGAGCCTTTAAAAAATTATATATAATACTTTTTCCATCTAAAAAGGATAATTGCGGGGCACCTGGGTGGCTCAGTTTAAGCGTCTGCCTTTGGCTCAGGTCATGGTCCCAGGGTCCTGGGATTGAGCCCCGCATCAGACTCCCTGGTCTGCGGGAAGCCTGCTTCTCCCTCTCCCACTCCCCCTGCTTGTGTTCCCTCTCTCACTGTGTCTTTCTTTGTCAAATAAATAAGTAAAATCTTTTTAAAAAAATAAAAAGGGTAATTGGTTTAAGAGCTGCTAAGAGAAGCAGTTAAATCTCTAGGGGAAAAAAAATTGCCTTTGCCTAAAACACATTTATTATAGGGATAACTTTAGTTTGTTAAGTTTGACTCTTGTTAAAATTGTTTTCAAAAGATCTAAACTTCAAAAGCTAAAATGCAACAAAAATATTTATGGAACCTAAATTGCCTGAATAATTACTTCTTATTATTTTTACCTTCACTTTTTATGTCCCCTTTATTAAAGCTTGTATGTCAAATATTGAGTAGCAACAGGGTAAGGACTCAAATAATCCCCCCACTGCTCATAAACAAGAGGCTATATCAAATCTGTACTAAGCATGTACACAATGGTTTTCTTTTCATAACAAAAAATAGTAGGTCAGTAAGTATCAGCATCAAAGGCCAAACTTAATAAGTAAAAATTTAGGCAAAAACAGCTGTCTTTAGTGTTTTATAAGGCTCTTAAAAGTTAGGCAAAAACAGTTGTGACTCATGGCACCTAGGTGTCCAATCCTTCATTTCAAAGCTCAGTAGACACAGTCAATGCTCTCTTCCTAGGAACAGGACAAAAGAAGTACCTGCAGCCTTTGAAGTTATCTTGTGAAGATAACCTGTCAATCAAATGGACTAGTGCCTCTAATATGCAAAACATTCAGAAAAAAATCAGAACAAAACTTCCTCACATCACTGAGACACTTAGCTTTGCCCCAGAAAATCACAAAATTGTGCAGACCTGTCAAACGTTACTATGCTGGGACATGAAAACATCAATATAACTGCATCTAGAAATTTGATTTCAGCAGTCTTTTGAGATCCATATCTATAGATCATATATATATGGATCACTGCATAGCTCATTACAGAGGAAGCCTACCATAGCTGACATGGCAGGCAGACTGACCATATAACCCCAATTTTCTCTCACTGGCAACTTTTTGATGCTTTTTTTCCTCCAGGGCTATAGTTTGTTTTCTTCTTAGAATCAGCTTAACAATGAGTTGTAATGGAAATTTTGCCCTAAAAATGTTTAGTCATGGGTTCAGTTGGTTAGAAAACAGCTAATGAAGCCAAGGTCACAGCTTTTACTGGTATGAAATTCATGTGGAAGAAAAATATTCCACACCAGCTCCTGCTCAGGATCAGTAATCTCCCACTGGAATATCATTGGCCAAAGGGGGACCGGTTTGAAGAGTGGGGAGGGTCTACATCCTACCAGCAGTACAGGATAGCCAGTCCCATGATCATTCTTATATTTATATTAGTAGCTATGAGTTGCTAAATTAGGTTTAGAAATAAGAAGAGGGGTGTTGCAACATCTCTGCCCTTGAGCTCCACACACCCCAAGTGAGGGAAGAAGGACAAATAAAAGAGATAAATAATAAATGCTAAAGTATAGCATTTTTTAAGGACCAAGTAAATAGTGCAGCCAGTAAGTGTAGATGGAGTGAAGAAAAGGGAAATATTAGGGGTGCCTGGGTGGCTCAGTCATTAAGCGTCTGCCTTCAGCTCAGGTCATGATCCCAGGGTCCTGGGATCGAGCCCCGCATCGGGCTCCCTGCTCCACGGGAAGCCTGCTTCTCCCTCTCCCACTCCCCCTGCTTGTGTTCCCTCTCTCGCTGTGTCTCTCTCTGTCAAATAAATAAATAAAATCTTTAAAAAAATAAATAAATAAATTTAAAAAAAAGAAAAGGGAAAGATTGCATTTTGTCATATAGTAAGCGGAGATTTCTGGAGGAGGTAACCTTGGCACTAGCCTTTTGAGCATGGAGAAAAAGTAGGAGATGGGTATTCAGTAAAGCAAACCCCTGATTCATCCTCATAGAGAAGCTTGGTACCCTCCACCTGGGAAAAAAATATAGCTTAGGCCTTTCAGTGTGCATAGCAGGAGGTCAACTCCTGTTTCTATTCCAGTACTACAAGCCTGTGGCTCATCCTTTAGTTAGCAATAGGGAATTCAGGAGACTGTGTTCAGAAAAAAAAATTCATATCTAAAGACCTGCTGAGAAAAGTGTACATCAAGGAAAATCATTTAAGACATCCACTCCTGAAGGCTTTCTAAGATCTATCCTTGGATCAAGTAAGAGCCTTATAAAGCTACATGTCATAACCACCTTCAATGAGTTATGCTTTAAAATTAAACTCTCTGAGTAGAACAGTGGTTACCAAGGGGCTGAGGGGTGAGAAAAATGGGGAGATGTTGGTCAAAGGGCACAGAATTTCAGTTATAAGATGAATAAGTTCTGGGGATCTAATGTACAGCATGGTGACTATAGTTAATAATACTGTATTGTATACTTGAAATTTGCTATGAGAGTAGATCTTAAGTGTTTTAACACACCAAAAAAAAAAAGGTAACTATATGAGGTTACAGATGTGTTAACTAATTTGACTGAGGTGATTATTTCACAATGTATACAAACATCAAAACATCACATTGGACACCTTGAATACATACAATTTTTGACAATTTTGCCTCAATAAAGTTGAAAAAAAAATTAAATGCTCTGGCTTGGCAAAAATCTATCAAAAAAATAATCCCATACCTTTTTATCTAATAATTCCAATTCAGGCAATCTTTCTTTTTTTTTTTTTTTTTAAGATTTTATTTATTTATTTGAGAGAGAGAATGAGAGACAGAGCACGAGAGGGAAGAGGGCAGAGGGAGAAGCAGACCCCCTGCTGAGCAGGGAGCCCGATGTGGGACTCGATCCCAGGACTCCAGGATCATGACCTGAGCCGAAGGCAGTCGCTTAACCAACTGAGCCACCCAGGCGCCCCCAATTCAGGCAATCTTTCTATAAGGAATCTCCTCTTGATGTGTTGATATGTATATGTGATCATTCATTCTGCATTTTTTTTTTTTTTTTTTGTAACTGTGAAAGACTGGGAAGTGACATAATGCATACTGGCAGGAACGGGTTAACTAAATTAAAGTGCATACATGTGATAAATACTATGCAGCCCTTTAAAAAAGCACAGTATGAGTATGCCTACATATACTGACCTGGAACTCGCAAACTAGATGCTGATACCTGAATGAGGAGAGGCTACTCACACAAAGATCTAGGGCTAGAAGGCACCAGGTTTGGGTGACAACTGAAGCAAAACATCTTGGGCCAGGTGTACCAATGTACCAGATGTACCAGAGCCATCAATGACTGAAGTGAGATGGATGGGGAAGGGGAGAAGATAAAGGATTGAGATCTGAGCATGAGGTAGGTCACTTACAGCCCAAAGGTCATGGTAGAGAGTGACATTGTTCCTTAAATTTAATGGGAACCAGTAGAATATTTTAAGCAGATGCCCAGGTTTGTATTTTAAAACGGTCACTCTACCCTCTATATGGAAGATGAATTCTGTAGGGGTAACAGCAGAATGGGGTGCAGGATAGGTGGCCATTGCAACAGTCCATGCAAGAGACTTTGAGTGGTGACAGTGCAAGCAGTAAATGGTTTAGGGCAACATTCCAGAGATAAGATGCCTGTTTCCTCTTCTTTTTCATATTCATGTTTTTCTTTATTTTTATTGCAATGGTGCTGTTGTCAACTCCAAGCTTATTGTCCCACCTTGCATCTTTTTTGAAAGCAGGTGGGGTGTAAGTATAAAGTTCTAAATAAAAGAGTGTGTGCATGTGCGTGTGTGTGCACACACACATAAAGGTATGTGCTAAGTAGCAACAGCTTGAATATGCATGTGGAGGGTCAAAAGCCAAGTATCCAAAAGATCTGCTTTCATTCGTGTACTTTTAAAGATTTTATGTTCTTTATGTTTAAGACGGTATGGGCATAAATAGCTATGTTCATGGTGGTATAAAGATTAAAAGTCAATATTAAAAGTGCACAGTACAATGTCTAGCATTTTGAAGAAGGTCAGCAATTGCTTGGGATTAAAATGGGGAAGATCTAGGGAAATCTGGGCTGGGGTACAAAGCAGCATTTTAGGAAGGTAGTATTAAGTTAGCTTCAGGAGCTAGTATATAAAGGGGAAAGGCCAGTTAGGAGATTATTTCATTCTTCACAACATCTATTTTAGAAAAGGAAAGAAGAGATCTCATTATCACCATTGACAGACAAAGAAGAGAATGACTCACCTCAGGTCAAACAACAAATCAGGGGCAGAAATGAGACCAGGCTGGAAAATCACGCCTCCTAGTCTAAGTACACTAATTCTCTAGACCCCTGCTGCCTACATTATTCATATACAGTATGTGAATCTGGCTATTCATGTGACCTTTTCTAAATATTAAAGCTCGCTGAAACCCACTAGATAAATAATATGCCAAAGGTCAGAAAATAGAGAAAACAGTGGTTTCTCCCAAGTTCTAAATTTTTCCCTTCTTTGAGTTTGTCTCTAATTTCCAATTTTCTTCTAAAATTAAAGCTTTTAGTTAAATGGCATTAAACTATTCCTCTCTGCTCCCACTGAATCCATATGTATACATGTCTATGGAGTTTGTGTGTGTGCATTCACACACGCATTTATCTCAAGGGTGAAAGTAATCTGTCACCATTAACTTAACTGTGCAGAAAATGCTTCTAAAGAGAAATTATCATTTAGTTTACCATATCTTTAGAATAAGTAAAGGCTTTTACAATTACCTGAGAGGAAGTATTGAACTCTGTAAATGTGAGAATTTAAAAGCCATGGTGATTAATGAAGGGAACAGCCTGCCCTATGAAAACAAAGCACCAAGATACTTTAGTAAGAAATTGCTATGATTTCATTGAGATACAGTGCATATTCAGATCAAGGAAATGTGAGTGAGGTAGTATTCAGAACAGGTAATGGATAATGTCATCCTCTAGATTTATTCAAGTGTAAGAAGTAGTAACTCACATGGGCTCACTGCATTTGTGCTTCCCCAGACCTAGAGATGTACCAGTTGGGACAAGATAGAAGGGACCTACATAACAAAGACCAAATATCTCTGCTTTAAAGAAGTTGGGACTTTATTCCTTCAAATACCTCATCAGAGTTCTCCTACTCACTTCCAACTGATAACCGGTGGAAATACCTAGATTATTTTCTAGTATCAGCGTAAGACTAAATGACACATTGATTAGAGAGTCTCTCTCCAAGCAACATTCACTTGCAAAAAAGGAGTTTATATAAGTCTACCCAGTGAAGGTATGTCATTAAATATTACAGTATCTAGGGGCTCCTGGGTGGCTCAGTCAGTTAAGCATCTGACTCTTGATTTTGGCTCAGGTCACAATCTCAGGGTTGTGAGATCCAGCCCCGTGGTCCGGCTCCATTTCAGCATGGATCTCCTTGAGATTCTCTCCCTCTGTCCATCCCTCTGCCCCTCCCACCTTCTCTCTCTCTCTCTCTCTCTCTTTCTCTCTCACTGTCTCCCTAATATAAATAAATAAATCTTTTTTAAAAATTACAGTATCTAAAGCAGTAACAGGAAAGAGATAATGGAGAGGAAAAGGATTTTCCTTCACAGTTTGCCAGTGATTCCCACTGACAGACTCTGTCCTTGACCAAACTATAATTAGGTCCTTCTGAGACTTCTTCTCAACTAGGTTTTGACCTTGACCTTCCATGTCTATCCATGCCAAACCCATTTTCATCAAGAATTCTGCTAAGTCATCTCCATACCATCAATATCTGATCACATTTGATACCTGACCAAGTTCCTCATCCCCTACTTTGATGTCTGATCATGTTGCCTTCAGCAAGAATCTTATTGATTTAGCAAGAATCTATCTACCCACAATGTTGCAGAAATTTTCCATCCACTGACCCCCTCACTCTGCTCCTTGGCTATAAAATCCTCACTTGTCCTTAGTATATATTAGAAATTGAATTCAGTTCCATACTAAAGCTTCTGTCCCCTATTGTGATAATACTGAATAAACTCTGTTTTTACCACTTTCACCTAGTGTCTAGCTCTGTTTCTCTTTGATGCCACATAAGAGCCCCCTCTCCGCCATTAAACAGCATCCTTACATTTCTTGTAACACCATTAATTCTTCTGGTGATAGTAAAACTAGGACTGGGCATGCATGGATTTGATGGTCAAAAATTGTTTTCTGTCGTTAATTGAAGGGTATGAAAAATATGCTGTGAGAAGTGGTAGAAGTTGCTGGAGAGAAAGTAACATACATATCATCCCTATTTTCTTCCTCTTCTTTTTATCATTAGGTATAATTTCTTATGTGGTTGTCGCTGTTGCTAAACACTTTGCCTGTATCATTGTACTTAATCCTTACTATAAATCTACAAGATATGAACTAAGTAATCTGCATTTTAGAAATGAGGCCACAGAGGCTTATTTGTAAGTGATGAGCCAGGACTCTAGTCACTTGAATCTAGAGCACTTTCCTTTACCATTCTGCTTAGAGAAGTTACCAGATGGAGAAGTGAAGAGCATATGCCCAACCACACAAAGGCTGGAATGAGAACAGCATGTTTATGGATCACCAAGAAGTTCAGTACTGGTTGTGGGAGCAGGAAAGTGGGTAGCGGGGTGTGGTGGTTCAATGACCAGGCTTTAGAGAGATAGCCAGCACCACTCCATTGGAACGCTGCTTCCGCTAACCTGCTGATCTTGGGGAAGTTATTTAGCATCTCCCAGCCCAGTTTCCCCATCTGGGCTGTACTGTATTAGCTATTATTCATATTATTATCTTATTTCCTGGATCCCCAAAGGTCAAGTTTTTCTAGTTTGATGTCTCTAAAGATCAAGATGGGTCATATAATCAATATACAACAATCTTTTCACCTATGAGGCAGAGGAGTGTCAACCCAGCTGTTTTCATCCTGAATAGAGGAAGCTATCTGCCTAAAAGGTGTTTGTTCATTAACTTGTTTTAGTTCTTTACACTGGTAGCATCACATGCAATTTAATTTTCACTGAAATGTGGATCTCTAATTGTCACTTAAATGTCTTCAAAAAAGGGCTATAAGGCAGCTTGAATATGCAGAAAGTCTTCTGTCTGTCGCATCCAGGTAATGCAATTAGAGACAGAAGACATTGCCAGTGTTTTAGAATAAATCATAAGACTTTTAAAGGTAGCGAAGCCTAGCAGGGCTGATTCATGCATCGTGAAGGACTATCACTGGAGTGCCAACATCTGCCTGACAAATGTTTCTACTAGGTTTTTAAGAGAAGCTATTAAACTTCCAACAACATGTAATTCAATTAAGAAAAAAAAATGGAACTATGAATTAACAAGAAGCAAATGCAAACAAAACACCTTGAGACAACAATGTCTATCTCTAAAGAAATTGTGAACATGAGCTATGAAGAGCAACATGCCAGGATCAAACTACACAACTTCCAACAGCCTAAAGAAAATCAAAAGAATCACTTGATTCTGACTGTAAGGAAAACGCAAGCTCCAAGTTCGGTTGTCATATTAAAAAAGATAAAAATATGTAATTGCATTAACATAATCTATTGTTAACTGATAAAGCAAATATTTGTATTTTGTACCCACCTCCAAGTCTCATGAAATTGGTTTTATGTCTTACAATAGATGGTATCTTTGAGACAAAGTAATATGATGCTATCATTATGAGTGTATAGAGGTAGATTAGTTTCCTTATTGCTGTTGTAACAAATTACCACAAAATTAGTGGTTTGAAACAATACAAATATATTTTCCTCCAGTCCTAAAGACCAAAAGTCCAAAATGGGTCTTATGGGGCTAAAATCAAGGTGTTGGTAGGGCTGCCTTCCTTCTGGAGCCTCTGGGGAGAATCCATTCCTTGCTTTCCTGGCCTCTAGAGGCTGCTTTCATTCCTTGGCGTAGGTCCACTTTCCCCCTAAAGACAACAATTGCATAATTCAGGCTTCTGATTCCACTGTTGTGTCTTCTTCTCTTACCATCCTGCCTCCCTCTATCCCCTGTAAGGACCCACTAGGATATTCCAGGATAATCTCCCCATCTTGAGATCCTTAACTTAATCACACTACAAATATTTTTTTGCTATGTAAAGTAAAATAGTCACAGGTTCTGAGGCTAGGACATGGACGTGTTTGGGGATCTGTGATTCTGCCTACCACAAGAGGTAAGCTAGAAGTGAATTGGGGAGGATTTTGTTTACCATGTCAGGCATTTGGATTTTTGACCCTAAGCAGTGGAGTATCAATAAAGGTTGTCATCTACTTCCTGAGTTCTTCCTTTTTCTACCTGATTGATGTTTTTGCTACCATCAATTCTCTGTTATCATCAATTTAAATTTATATTCAGTGTCTAATCTCACAATTCAGGAATTTTTCCTACTGCTGTGCTCTATCTGTAAGTCTTTACCTCTCCTCTCCCTTTCAATTGTTCTTGTTAAGGGTCGTCTTTTGAAAGGGAGCCTCTATCCTCTGAAAAAGCCTTCCTCAAATCAAAATTTATCACTACCCCCATTCCTTTCAAATTGTACTTCATAAAATTTAGAAATCTACAAATGTGGCACAGAGTTGATTTGTTTAGAGAAGGCAGCTCCATGTTTAAAATGAAAGGGTGAAACCACAATACCGGATCCAGGCTCAGAGACATGGAAACAACATCCTGAGGACTGTGGGCATCACTCTGGTTAATTTTACAAGTCCAATTTTAAAATCACTTCAGAAAGCTCTATGGAGACTGAGGGTAACTCTTAACACTGTCAACAACATCAGTAATCAATGAACAACTTTTTTTTTCATTTTCTTCAAAAATAAGAAGTAAATGAAAGGAAATGAAAAACAAAAATTTATGTCAATGAAACTTCTAAAGTTTCCAATTTAAACATAAAAGCCAGGAAATGCAAGTTAAGTATCTCAAGGGATCATTAGCTTGTTCATATTTCATGTGCTTCATTTTAAGGTATAACACTTAACAGTATAATTAGCAATCAAAAATATTTTATCTGTGCACTGTGGGTGTTTGATGCTATTATGAGATCCTTTTTTGCATTTCCTGACTCCTGTGTTTAAACGAATAACCTTAATGTTGCATTATTGTAGTGTCTTGCATTAGTTATTTATGGCTTGTAAATGAAATAGATGCTCTAGCAGGTCTTTTCTCCCTCCAACTTCCGTAGATAATTTCTGCAGACACACATTTTATGAACCAATATTACAGAAGCTCTATAAAAACCATAATGGAAAACAACACAATTCTTGCTGAAATGTATGGGGGTTCTAAAAGGTTTTTTACTTTGTAACAGTTATGTTGTATCTCTTTGAAAGGTTGTTACTTGTTTTGCTTCTTTATGCCATCACACCAATTTTACCTTGTGCTGAAAACATATTTCAAAAATTAAAGCTCCACAGCAATTTCCAACATATCAAGGGCTTAAATGCAGCCTTGTAAGACCTGCATTATGCTCTTTGCTCTAAAAGTCACCAAGATCCCTGGTAAAGGACAGTGAGTCAGTACTTATTGATATGCTAATTATGAAAATCATTCCTTTGATATTCATGATTTTTCATTGAAACATTTCATTTGCAAATGGCAAAGTGATAATAGTTAAAATGCCAAAGATATTTCTAATTAAAAACCAACTGAAGACTCTAACTTTCAAACATAATGAGCAGGTTTATCAAATGTAAAAAAAAAAAAAAACTCCACAAAACATGCAATGTGTATGAATCCATTTCCTCACATGTCAGGTAAGAAAGATTTCTAAAAAAAAAAGAAAAAAGAAAAGATTTCTGCCACATCTACTTGCCCTCAGACAGCTCCTCTCAGCCCCCAAATCAATGGAGAAGAGTAAAAAGTATTCAAAAATCCCAACTTCTATTCTTTTCCTGTCTAAATCCAAATACTGTTATACTAACATACTCTTACCCCTCATAGTGCACTGATAAAAATTTGGATTTTACCAGTCATTGAATGTAAAATTAGAGATATGATGAAAATATCTGTTCAGTATAAGAGCCACTATGAGAAAATGACTTTTTGGCCAGATCCTGTGATATTACTGGGACATTGAGCTCATGGAAGAGCACAGCTGCTATTTTAATACAATTCTGGGCTGGTAGTTGACTTGGACAGGTCTCTTAATTTACCAATTCAGTCATCTAAGAAAAAAATGCTAAAATTTTTTGTTACTTGTTTACATTTCTCAGTTCAATTTTAATCTTAGAAATCTTTGGTTCCAATATATAATTATAATACATAATGCAAATGTATATAAGTATCCTTTCCCTAAAATTCTTATTGTATCAGCCTCAGATAAGAAATTATAGATGTACCAAATGTTGTGTTTGAAGGGAGAGGGAAAAGGGGTAGTATGCTTATTTTCAGATCTCAAGCAAATGTTTTCAAAAATTTCCTGCTCAATAATTTATGATTTTGATGTATATAACACCCTAAATATATTTTGTTGAACTACAGTCTACTGTATCTTAATAGCAAAATCAACACTTTTGCATGAGGATACTCCATAAAATGTGCAACTGCTTTTGAAGTTTAACTTAGTTGTGGGAAGACAGTTATGGTAGCATCTTTAGAGAAGGATTTCTGAGATTTCTTCTGGTTGCCCAATTTTTCTTCCAGCACAAAACCAGTAGCCCTAATTTACACTAAGTACCTGAGAGAAGATAGGCTATCCTAGAGCAGAGAGCAGCAAACTTTTTCTGTAAAAAGTCAGATAATAAATATTTCAGTCTTTGCAGGCCCCATATAGTCTCTGTCACATACTCTTTGTGTTTTTGTTTGTTTGGAGTTTTTCTTTTCAGTAACACTTTAAAACGTAGAAACCATTCTTAGGTATGGGCCATAATTTAGCCTGCAGACTATCGTTTGTCAACTCCTGTTATGGAGGAAAGGAACACACTACTGAATTTAAATTGCCACGAGGGTAAGTACGATTCCATGATACTGTAACTGGGACAAAAGGCCTAAGAGCACCTGGGCCCCAGAGGTCCCAGACCAGGGTGGGGCACTCAATGCTAGTAAATCCAGACAAACAGACATGAGTGGTGCTGAAAATAGAAAGGACTTTATTTCAGTGAGGTCAACACTGGGGAGACAATAGAAAGTGTCTCAAAAACTGTCTCCAAAGTGCTGCAAATACTTAGGTTTATATAAGGAAAATGTGGGACAAATGTTGATGGGTCCATGCAGCTGGGCAGTAAAGGTCAGGTTGATCACTGTCACCGGGTCAGTCACACAGGGTCTTGCTGGTAATGGGGCAATCATTACTGCTTGATTAGTTTCAGTCCCCATCATGGATGCTTTGCCCTCTAGGTCTTTTGCCTGAGTTTAAGAGATAAACTGGAAAAAAGAACTTAATCAGGGGGCGCCTGGGTGGCTCAGTTGGTTAAGCGACTGCCTTCGGCTCAGGTCATGATCCTGGAGTCCCGGGATCGAGTCCCGCATCGGGCTCCCTGCTCAGCGGGGAGTCTGCTTCTCCCTCTGACCCCCCCCCCTCTCATGCTCTATCTCATTCTCTCTCTCGAATAAATAAATAAAATCTTTAAAAAAAAAAAAAAGAACTTAATCAGTTAGAAAGTAAGGACTGAGGTCACAGTGGAGGCAATTAAGGTGACAGCTGGGTCCTCTTTCAATATAGTCATCCCTTACTGCCTAACAAAGCACTCCAAAATTCAAAAGTACAACGGCAATAATTTATTTTGCTCACACATCTGCAGTGTGTACTGGGCTCAGTGGGGACAGCCACCATTGCCCCACATGACAGTGTGCTGCAGGGCTCAGCTGGGACTAGAGCAGCAGCTTCCACAATAGCCCACTTATGCCTGCTCAGAAGGTTCAGGCTATCAGTTCCTTTCCAGCGGGCTTCTCAAAGGAGTTCCTTAAGTTTTCTCTAACATGACTGTGTTCTAAGAGGGTATGTTCCAAAGGAGAACTAAGCAGAAGCTGTATCACTTCTTGCAATGAGCTTCACTACCTCTTCTCTGCTGTGGCCATAAGTGCACCTAGAGTCAAGGAAGCAAACATACATATCCACCTCTCAATAGGAGGAGTACTGAAGAAAGGAGTGCCACTTGGGAAATGTTGTTGCAGCCATTGGGGAATGTGCAATCCCACAGTACCCAAGCAGATTTTAAAATGTACACTTGTCAGGGCACCTGGGTGGCTCAGTTGGTTAAGCATCTGCCTTCAGCTCAGGTCATGGTCCTGGGATGGAGCCCTGCATAGGGCTCTCTGCTCAGCAGGGGAGTCTGATACTCCCTCTCCCTCCCCCCACTCATTCTTTCTCCCTCTCTCTCTCTTTCTCTCAAATAAAGAAAATCTTAAAAAAAAAAAAAAAGGTACACTTGTCCCTTGACAACTGCAGATTAACTTTCCTCTGCTTGCTTCTCTCATGTAGGGCAATTTGGGGCAGAGTTAAGTCAATAAAGTACACCTTTATAATCTAGTCCTAAAGAAGGCTTTGAAGTACTCCATAAACCTTTCTGCAAGTCTAATGTATTTAGTTGCAGGATTTAAGTTTGGAAAGTAGACTCCCTAAGCTTCTTTTGCCAAAAAACTGGCAGAAGTTCAGCTCTGCCATTTGTGTGAAATGAGTTAAGGAAGTCAGGATACATCAGCAAACCAAAAGAGAAGTATATGTTAGGTGGATTATTCCCCTCCTGGATAGTTTCTCAAGGAGACTAAAAATTTACTTAGTCTCTAAATTAAAAAGGACATGGGGTCTCTCTGATATTTTTACTTGGGAGTCTAAGATATTACTGGGCTTACAGATTTGTTATTTGAGATGTTTTTCAATTTCAGCAGTTTAAATTTACCTCTAAATTGCTTCACTTTGCAACATTCCAATACTTTCTTACATGTTGGGATATTGATCTAGACACACGGCTATGAGTAACCAGTTAAGCAGTGCGTGGCAAGGAAAAGACAGGTTGTGGTGTGCACCACTGTCCATCTCAGCAATCAATTTAGAACACTACAATTTTTT
Organism: Mirounga leonina; assembly: GCF_011800145.1. NCBI lineage: Eukaryota > Metazoa > Chordata > Mammalia > Carnivora > Phocidae > Mirounga > Mirounga leonina. The sequence continues at coordinate 25,663 of NW_023270363.1, forward strand.
CAATTGTTTAGAGATCTATATTTCTTGTGCAGCACACATGCACTTCATGTTTGTTGACCTTTGCTTTGATGTTCTCCTGCTCAAGGGGGAAGCTGACAGGCTTAATGGACATATCTGCATCATGTTGAATTATTAGGGTAATGCAAACACCTTAAAAACTTGTTTGCTCTAAATATCTGAGCAAGTCAGACTTAACTGACTTACAAATTTTAATTTTTAATTAATATGATATTTTCTAAATAGGAGGAACTCAAGGGTAGAAATCAGATTGGGGACAGAAGTTGAGGGCCTGCTTTGAAGCTATGTAGAATAGAAATCACACTGTTTTTATATTGTATATTTATTGCTAAGTCTTAAAATTATCTTTGTGAGGAAAGCGCATAGCTTTAATACAGAGTGCATGTTTATTTGGGGAGGTATGGGAAAGTCTTTGAAGACTATTGGGACCTAATTGCCCCTTCCATCAAGTAATGCTTCGGCATTGTAGGGGAAGAAAAATAATTTTCCTACTACCCTTCTGAGTTCTCAAAGACAGATTAACAAGAGAGAAATAAACAGAAGTTTATTATCATGTATACCTTATGTATACATAGGAGATCGCCAGGGAAAAAATGAGTAACTCTTTGAGGTGGCTTAGAATTCAGGCTTATTCACCATCTTAAAAGGGAAAGGGGAGGGGAGGATGTAGCCCTCTGAGGGAACAGTAAATATATTTTAAGAAAGATAAATGAGCCCTTAGAAGAATAGGTGTGACGTTTTGTGACAAAGTTTGTCTGGGTGTGATGTGACTTCTAGTCCCGTGTCCCATGATGAGTCAATCCCCCCTGAATGATATAACCCATGGGAGGGGATTGATAACAACTGAGTTCCCTTTAGACGATCTGTCTTTAGACAGATAAGTGGGGTTGAGAGACAGCCTCTTCCTGCATGTGCTGTTTTTCAAGATTCTGCAGCTAAAAATAATCAACATACCAAAGCAAAATATTTGGAGGTGGTATGTCCTGCACTCCTAGAATCATATTTTGGGTTTATATAGTCTGCCATCCTTCAGCATTAACTCTGAAAACTGATAAACTTGCCAATATAACAAGGAGGTATGACAAATTAAACAACCCTTTGGCCTCTTTTACAAACATCTCTTTAGAAACCTTCAAGGCTAAAATATATTTACATTTTTTCAATATCCAGTCTGCTATCTACCCTACTATCATCACATAATGCAAATAATTCTCAATAATTCTTCCTTCAATCAGCATCAGAAAACCATGACAGTCAAGATCTCATCTAAGAATATAATCATTAAATTTTGTTGCATTACCTAAAGGCCTGGCAAGAGAAATTATATTAAAACTCACCATCTGAGAATATGTCGGCATCTGATTCATAGGTTATATATTAAACTCAATCCTATCTTTGGATCAAGATATAGAACCAGAAAGCCTTAGAAATGAACCACATTAACCTACACCCATGCAGAATCATTTTCTCTGAGTTATGCCTCAATATTCAGCCCTAAATTTATACCTCGTGTCCAAATGAGAAAAAAACATGAAGGATGCTGCCATCATTCTATAAAATCAAAGTAAAATTATTGCCTTTCAGATTATTCAAGGCCTCTCACATTGAAATTTTTAGAATAGGAAATACAATATTTCCTTTTTGATATGGCTTGAGGTTGCTTGGGCATGGTAAGCACATGGTTTAACCTAGAACTGTATTCCTTTAAAGTAGCTGGGAGAAGTCTAATGGAAGGTAATAGTCCCTCACCAAAAATAATAAATTTCTTTTAGAATTCAATACCTAGGAGGAACTCTGAGTCAAGATGTCATGCCAACCATATGTGTTGACCCTTTTTGCCTCTGAAAAACTTACTAAATTAATTATAAGGGAATAAAACATAATAACTGAAACTGAGTAATGACAATCCCAGGGCATACCAGCTCCATTGTTATTTCTTAAGGACCAGCCTTCTTCATTTACTTAATTACCTGCCTAGTCATATGGGCATTTGAGTGTACAGAGTGTCCACAACAAGGAAGGAATCACAAAGGGGAGGTAGCGCAACAAAATGATGGTGCAAGAAAAGAAGCAACTGCTCATAAAAGTAAGTGTGGAAAGAGATACAGCTGAGGTGGAGGTCAGATTTCTAAATGCCTAGACAAAGATAAGACTTGGGAGTAAAACTAAGAATGTTAATTAAGAGGCAGTGTCCCACCTTTTTCTATCATCATCTGGCACCAAGATATCTGTTGCTTGGACCAAAAGAATTAAAAGTCTCTTCTCTAAAGGATTATCAAGCAACCAGAAAATAGTCTCAAATTCTGACATTTTTTTTAACAGTTGTAAAAGTCACATGTCGGCCCAGTTGTTCTAAAGTAAACTTATCAAAAGCCCCAACTGAACTCTGATGTGCTTTATATTGTTTTATTTTAAAATATGAATTGGCAGCAAATTACAATGAGATCTTTGAGGCAAGTCTGCCACGTGAAACTGACGTTAAAGAGAAAAATGTTATTCCAGAGGAATTGGACATAATTTAGAGAGTAGAAAGAACATTAAAATAAAGAAAATAATGTCCTCAGAAATAAATGAGTATATATGAAAATAAAGTGATAGATGGCAGATAGACATACTGTGGCAGAACGGGGAAATCCAACAATATCTGGTGAAATTAAAAAAGATAACATCTTTTGAAAAGTTAATAAAAATCACTGAGATATAAAAATCTTAAAATGTTACCAAAAAACTAAAGAAGAAGACAGAAAATGAGAGAAGATATAAAAGATATAGAGATTATATCAGTATATAATCCAAAAGGTCCAATATCTAACCAACTAGAGATCACATGATACAACCAAAGTGGACAGAAATGAGAAAATCATCAAAGAGGAAATGAGTGAGAATTTCTCAGAATTGAAGGACATGATCTCAGGATTGAAACAGTAGACTAAGGGCTCAACATAATGAATGGAGAAACACCTATATCTAGACACTTGATTGTGAAATTTTGGAGTGCCAAAGATAGAAAATTCCAAAAGCTTCTGGGGGAGGGGATTAAACTTTACCTCTAAATGAAGGAAAATGACAAGCAGAAGACTTATCATCAATACTAGATGCCAGAGAGTGGTACACCAGTGCTTTCAAAATATGAGAGAAGATGACTCTTAACCTAGAGGGAAGTCCCAGATTATTGCTTTGAGTCAAGAGTCAGTCTAGATTGTTAGAGCAGGAAAACCAGCTAGTGGTTAAGGATCATGGTATCCAAGAAAGGGGGTCAAGAAAGAATATATAATATAAACAATATTTTTAAAATAATGACAGGGTACAAAAGAATATAGTGAAGGAATGGGAGCAGGGCATTTCAATGTACAAAAGTCTGATGGGCTTTTCAACTTAATATTCTCATATCATCAGAATAATGTGAAAATTCATATAAGCTTTCAAAATTTAAAACTAATCTACAGGCAAAGTATAGAAAAAATGTATGTTATAAAATGGAATATGTTTTCATCAACCTTGCTTTTGTAAAAGTAAAAATGACAGAAGTTGGAAGATGAGGGAGAGTGGAAGAGAAGGGACCAGGTGCTAAAATCCTCATCTTATAAAGTGTGGGGTCTAGGTCGCCTGGGTGGCTCAGTCATTAAGCATCTGCTTTGGGCTCAGGTCATGACCCCAGGGTCCTGGGATCGAGCCCTGCATTGGGCTCCCTGCTCAGCGGGAAGCCTGCTTCTCCCTCTCCCACTCCCCCTGCTTTTGTTCCCTCTCTCGCTGTGTCTCTCTCTGTCAAATAAGTAAGTAAAAACTTTTTAAAAAATTAAAAAAATAGAGTGTGGAGTCAAGAGATACATCTTACAGTCAGTGTACAAGAAAAATGATGCAAATATATAAATTAAAATTATTAAAGTAGCCAGTAGAGGATTGAAAAATAATAATGTAATTTAATGAAAGGCTGGAGGAAATGATGGGGTAGAGTGGATAGCTAAATCCTTGCTATCATGGCAGAAAATAGAAGATGTCAAGAAATAACATCAAGAAATAACAGCATAATCATATTATTTAGAAATGCTAAGATGACAACTGGGACAAGCAGCTGAAAGAATTAAAAATGGATACTTCTGGAGAGGGAGACTGGAGTAGGTAGGTCTTGTTTTCATTATAAATAATTCTTTTTTTTAATTTTATTTTCTTTTATTTAAATTCAATTAATTAACATATAGTATATTATTAGTTTCAGGGGTAGAGTTCAGTGATTCATCAGTTGCATATAACACTCAGGGCTCATTCCATCATATGCCTTCCTTAATGTCCATCACCCAGATACCCCATCCCTCCACCCTCAGTTTGTCACACAACCTTATTTTTAAATAGTTGTGTGCATAACAATTAAAAAATATAAGACTAATTCAATACCTGTAACTGCAAAAATGTAATAATAAAGGTACTAACATTTAATATATTAACCTCTTAAATACTATAGTTCAATTTATCTGTCTTGTACCCATTTATTCCTGAAGGCTAGCGTGCATCTTTGAAATGAACACACTATTTTTTAGACATAATTTTATCCAACACATTTTAAAAATATCTAGGAAGACACAACCTCTTAGGTTCTGAAATTGCTGATTAAAAGTAAGTTTCTGAGCAAGATGGCGGAGGAGTAGGAGACCTAAATTTCGTCAGGTCCCAGGAATTCAGCTAGATAGGTATCAAACCATTCTGAACACCCACAAACTCAACTGGAGATCAAAGAAAAGAATACCAGCAACTGTATGAACAGAAAAGCGACCACTTTCTGGAAGGTAGGATGTGCAGAGAAGTGAATCTGAGGTGATATAAGGGAAGATAGAACCCGGGGGGAGGGAGCCTCTGTCAGCCAGCTACGGGCAAGTGATAGAGCAGTGGAGCACAAAATCGGAACTTTTAGAAGTCAGCTCCACTGAGGGATGTCACTCCAGTGGCTAAGGCAGGGGGGTGGGGGAGGAACCCTTGCTGGGACAGTGTCGTCTCAGGACCCTTGGGGTCACAGAAAGACCTGGGGTGCCTGAGCATGGCAGAGCTCCCAGGTACCGGAGCAAGGGAGCCAACTGCAAAGATGGAGCCAAGGAGTGGGCTCTCAGCTCAGGGTTGCCACAAACTGTGATCCACAGCACAGTTGGGCCACTGCTCTTCCAGCAGGGACCCAACAAGTGGCAGATCTGGGGAGGATCCCCTACCTACCCCGGGAGGAGTGGCGTGGGAGTGCACCACAGGAATCTGCTGGGTTTGGAGACTCCACACAGGGTCATGTGCCAGAGATAGAAATGCTCTGTCACTGGCCATGTGAGCATGGAGTGTGGTCAGAGACCAGGGAGACAGGAGTGATTGACTGCTTTTCTCTGGGAGCTTACTGAGGAGTGGGGCCCCAAGTTCTCGGCTCCTCTGGGGCAGAGATTAGGAGCTACCATTTTCACTCTCCTCCTCCAAAGCTGTAGAGAAAGCTTGCAGGGAACAAAAACTACCAAGAGCAAACCCAAGCAGATTACTAGCTCGGCCCCTGGCAAAACAAAGAAACACATCAACAACAATACAATAATAGTAGGACACTTTAACATCCCCCTCACTGAAATGGACAGATCATCTAAGCAAAAGCTCAACAAGGAAATAAAGGCTTTAAATGACACACTGGACCAAATGGACTTCACAGATATATTCAGAACATTCCATCCCAAAGCAACAGAATACACATTCTTCTCTAGTGCCCATGGAACATTCTCCAGAATAGATCACATCCTAGGTCACAAATCAGGTCTCAACTGGCACCAAAAGATTGGGATCATTCCCTGCATATTTTTGGACCACGATGCTTTGAAACTAGAACTCAATCACAAGAGGAAAGTTGGAAAGAACTCAAATACATGGAGGCTAAAGAGCATCCTACTAAAGAATGAATGGGTCAACCAGGAAATTAAAGAAGAATTAAAAAAATTCATGGAAACCAATGAAAATGAAAACACAACTATTCAAAATCTTTGGGATGCAGCAAAGGCAGTCCTAAGAGGAAAGTATATAGCAATACAAGCCTTTCTCAAGAAACAAGAAAGGTCTCAAGTACACAACCTAACCCTACACCTAAAGGAGCTGGAGAAAGAACAGCAAATAAAGCCTAAACCCAGCAGGAGAAGAGAAATAATAAAGATCAGAGCAGAAATCAATGAAATAGAAACTAAAAGAACAGTAGAACAGATCAACGAAACTAGGAGCTGGTTCTTTGAAAGAATTAACAAGATTGATAAACCCCTGGCCAGACTTATCAAAAAGAAAAGAGAAATGACCCAAATCAACAAAATCATGAATGAAAGAGGAGAGATCACAACCAACACCAAAGAAATACAAACAATTATAAGAACATATTATGAGCAACTCTATGCCAGCAAATTAGATAACCTGGAAGAGATGTGTGCATTCCTAGAGATGTATCAACTACCAAAACTGAACCAGGAAGAAATAGAAAACCTGAACAGACCTATAACCACTAAGGAAATTGAGCCAGTCATCAAAAATCTCCCAAAAAAACAAAAGCCCAGGGCCAGATGGTTTCCCAGGGGAATTCTACCAAACATTCCAAGAAGAATTAATACCTATTCTTCTGAAACTGTTCCAAAAAATAGAAATGGAAGGAAAACTTCCAAACTCATTTTATGAGGCCAGCATTACCTTGATCCCAAAACCAGACAAAGACCCCATCCAAAAGGAGAATTATAGACCAATATCCCTGATGAACATGGATGCAAAAATTCTCACCAAAATACTAGCCAATAGGATCCAACAGTACATTAAAAGGATTATTCACCATGACCAAGTGGGATTTATCCCTGGGCTGCAAGGTTGGTTCAACATCCGCAAATCAATCAATGTGATACAATACATTAACAAAAGAAAGAACAAGAATCATATGATCCTCTCAATAGATGCAGAAAAAGTTTTTGACAAAGTCCAGCATCCTTTCTTGATCAAAACTCTTCAGAGTATAGGGATAGAGGGTACATACCTCAATATCATAAAAGTCATCTATGAAAAACCTACAGCAAATATTATTCTCAATGGGGAAAACCTGAGAGCTGTCCCCCTAAGGTCAGGAACGCGGCAGGGATGTCCACTATCACCACTGCTATTCAACATAGTATTGGAAGTCCTAGCCACAGCAATCAGACATCAAAAAGAAATCAAAGGCATCCAAATTGGCAAAGAAGAAGTCAAACTCTCACTCTTTGCAGATGATATGATACTTTATGTGGAAAACCCAAAAGACTCCACCCCAGAACTGCTAGAACTCATACAGGAATTCAGTAAAGTGGCAGGATATAAAATCAATGCACAGAAGTCAGTGGCATTCCTATACACCAACAACAAGACAGAAGAAAGACAAATTAAGGAGTCGATCCCATTTACAATTGCACCCAAAACCATAAGATACCTAGGAATAAATCTAACCAAAGAGACAAAGGATCTGTACTCAGAAAACTATAAAATACTCATGAAAGAAATTGAGGAAGACACAAAGAAATGGAAAAACTGTCCATGCTCATGGATTGGAAGAACAAATATTGTGAAGATGTCTATGCTACCTAGAGCAATCTACACATTCAATGCAATCCCCATCAAAATACCATCCACTTTTTTCAAAGAAATGGAACAAATCATCCTAAAATTTGTATGGAACCAGAAAAGACCCCGCATAGCCAGAGGAATGTTGAAAAAGAAAAGCAAAGCCGGCGGCATCACAATTCCGGACTCCAGCTCTATTAGAAAGCTGTCATCATCAAGACAGCATGGTACTGGCACAAAAACAGACACATAGATCAATGGAACAGAATAGAGAGCCCAGAAATGGACCCTCAGCTCTATGGTCAACTAATCTTCAACAAAGCAGGAAAGAATGTCCAATGGAACAAAGACAGTCTCTTCAACAAATTGTGTTGGGAAAATTGGATAGCCACATGCAGAAGAATGAAACTGGACCATTTCCTTACACCACACACAAAAATAGACTCCAAATGGTTGAAAGACCTCAATGTGAGACAGGAGTCCATCAACGTCCTAAAGGAGAACACAGGCAGCAACCTCTTTGACCTCAGCCGAAGCAACTTCTTCCTAGAAATATTGCCAAAGGCAAGGGAAGCAAGGGCAAAAATGAACTATTGGGACTTCATCAAGATAAAAAGCTTTTGCAAAGCAAAGGAAACAGTCAACAAAACCAAAAGACAACCGACAGAATGGGAGAAGATATTTGCAAATGACATATCAGATAAAGGGCTAGTATCCAAAATCTATAAAGAACTTTTTAAACTCAACACCCAAAGAACAAATGATCCAATCAAGAAATGGGCAGAAGACATGAACAGACATTTTTCCAAAGAAGACATCCAAATGGCCAACAGACACATGAAAAAGGCCTCAATATCGCTCAGCATCAGGGAAATCCAAATCAAAACCTCAATGAGATACCACCTCACACCAGTTAGAATGGCTAAAATTAACAAGTCAGGAAACGACAGATGTTGGCGGGGATGCGGAGAAAGGGGAACCCTCCTACACTGTTGGTGGGAATGCAAGCTGGTGCAGCCACTCTGGAAAACAGTATGGAGGTTCCTCAAAAAGTTGAAAATAGAGCTACCATACGATCCAGCAATTGCACTACTGGATATTTACCCCAAAGATACAAAAGTAGGGATCCGAAGGGGTACGTGCACCCCGATGTTTATAGCAGCAATGTCCACAATAGCCAAACTGTGGAAAGAGCCAAGATGTCCATCGACAGATGAATGGATAAAGAAGAGGTGGTATATATATACAATGGAATATTATGCAGCCATCAAAAGGAATGAGATCTTGCCATTTGCAACGACGTGGATGGAACTGGAGGGTATTATGTTGAGTGAAATAAGTCAAACAGAGAAAGACATGTATCATATGATCTCACTGATATGAGGAATTCTTA
>NW_023270364.1:0-28869 GCF_011800145.1 Mirounga leonina
TTTTTTTTTTTTTTTTTTTTCCTGACAATGGTCCTTATACTGCTTTAAATGACAGGCAACCACAGCTGCAGACCTCCATCTACCATACATATTAAGCAATTCAACTTTTTGTTGTAATGTCATGATTCTTCTCTGCCTCTTGGGGGCGCTAACAGCACGGCTAGTGGTACTTCATAAGAGTTCCATAGTGTTATTCAAGGTTTATGTTAATTGCACTAAACACGAAAAATACACGAAAACCACGAGATCAGTTTGTTCTGCGATATACAATTTACTAGAGAAACCAATTGCTCATGTAGAGATTAGCATGGTAGGTTGCCTTGAGCTCACCAAGACAGCAGAAGAAGGTGATTATGAAATTACAGTAGTGCAGTATGTACTTTTATGCAGTTATGATTTAATGCAGTTATGACTTAATGCTGCTTTCTCTCAATTGCCGTTGGTTCCATGTACAGTCTCTAAGTGTTGGTTTGGATAAGATTTAACTTTTTACAATAGATTTTTGTATATTTTATGGTAGTAAGTGATAAAATAGTATCACATATATTTTATGCATTTGTGACATACCTTTTTCTTTTTTTTTTTTTTTGATATTTCCAGACTATGAAGTTCATCTGAGAGTTTTTTCAAATTGTCACAAATCCACAACAAATTTTCCAACATATTTCTTGGAAAAAATATGCATAAGCCTGACCTATAGGTATTTGGTAGAAATGAAAAAACTACTGAGGGGTATAAAATGTGTTTAATGTGTGAAAATTCATCATTTTATCTAAGCAGAAAGACTTGATCTAGCAGAGGCATTAATTTTTCTAAATTAATTTATAAATTTAATTAAATATTAAACAAAATCATAGGGAGATAGTTGAACTAGAAAATTAATTCATCTGTAAGAGCAAACAGATTTTATTTAATGCCCGAAGAATTCTTCTAAAAGAATAAAGAAGGGAGATGGCCCATGCCAGCTTTGAATATATCATAAAGTTTGCTGTAATAACTGAAACTATGGTTGATGTTACCAACGTTCATTATAAAATACAAATTCACTAAAATTTGAATATCTACTTCTAGACATGGGGAAGAAGAGTAGCAACGTTGATTGAAAGCATAGACTTTGGAAAGAAAGAGACTTTGGTTCATTGGGCTTTGCCTCTATGACTGATCAATAACTTAAACTCTCTAAGCTTTGACATCCTCATTTGCAAGATGATGTTAATAATGTGCACTTACAAGGTTGTTGCAAGAATCAGATGAGAGGGTGAATGTCAAGCCCTTAGCACTGTACTTGACAGATAGGAAAGGTTTGTTAAATGGTAATTTTAACTATTTGTGATAGTTATTTTAATTATGCAGAAGTAAAGCAGTTAAGCTCTTTTGTTAGAGAATGGTTTTGGGGTGAGCAAATTGAGATGTGTTGTCATAGTGCCAATTTATAACAATGGCAGTTTAATTTTGTACATAAAATACTTTTACAATTAGCTCAAGCCATCTGCAGGTTGGCACACAAATCAGTAAGTAGTGTGATTTATGCGGAGTCACAACTTCTAGAAAAAAAAACCTATAGGCATAACACATTTTAAAGAGAAAATTTTATTGTAATGAAAACTACAGATACATTTCATAATTAAACATTTCACACTGCATCATGAACAAAGGACTTTTTTCCTAACCACGATACCACTTGGCTATCAGATAAAATGAATACTATTCTTCCAATACCATCAAATAACCAGTCTATATTCAAATTTCTCCAATTGTTACTAATTTTTTACAGCATTGCATTTGTTTGTTCTACCTATCAAGATCTTTTAATCCAAAACAGTGTCAGGGTGCCTGGGTGGCTCAGTCGTTAAGTGTCTGCCTTTGGCTCAGGTCATGATCCCAGGGTCCTGGGATGGAGCCCCACATCAGGCTCCCTGCTCAGCAGGAAGCCTGCTTCTCCCTCTTCCACTCCCCGCTTGTGTTCCCTCTCTCTGTCAAATAAATAAAATCTTTAAAAAAAAAATCCCAAACAATGTCATTTCTTTCCCCTTTCTTTACTTCCTTGTTGTTGTTATTAATCACAATGGTTTTCTTGTTTCTCCCCCTAATGAAATGACATGGAGAAAGTGGACCAGTTGTTCAATTGTCTTGTGAAATTTCCCATTCTGGATTTGTGTAGCTGCCTTGTTTGACTTGTTCTCCTACTCTTTGTATTTTTCCATTTCCAGTGGAATTTATATCTAAAGGCTTGATTAAACATTTTGGCAAGAATTCTTTATAAATGATGTTATGAATTTCATATTGCATAACATTAGGAAGTGCAGGGATCCTGTTGGTCTCACTATTGGCGGGGTTCAGTGTGATCCCTGGGTTAAGGTATTAATAGTCACATCTCTCCACTATAAACTATAAAGTTTATCTGTTTTCCCTTACATCAGGCAAGTAACTCATGATATGATACTTTCTCACTTTGCACCCAGGTCCCTATCCTTTTTTTAGCTAAGGCTTTTAGCATCCTTTGATGATTCTTGCCAGAACCAATTATATTATTAGGGATTTTTAAATGGTAATTTTTTAATTCTGTCATTTGTTCTACATTTTCTTAGCTGGAATACTTTAGCACAACTATAAAAGAAGAGGAAATAGGACAAAATGTTTTGACATTTATCATGAAAAAAATTAAACAAATGTCTAAACATTTGTTTAGTTTTATTTGACCTTGCGAGAAGTTCAAAGTTTCATAAGCCCTTCTTCTTTCTTGGAGGCAAATTGTTGGTGATTTTAAAAGGTCTACTTTGAATAGCTTAGTAATTCAGTCCAAAAATACATGTAAGCGTCTGGTATAGTAGACCCTGGCCAGGAGTTTTCTTTGAAAGGACAAAAATGAGTCAATAAAAATGCAAGTTGTGCCAAATTCTGTCTAGTCAATGTTTCCTGTTTCTCACACTTTGTAAGAAATTGACTTTTCTCTCTCATTAGTGATCAAATTATTTTTTGCCAGAAATCATCCATTTGGGGCAATGTTGTTTTTGGAAACCTTCCTCCCAAAGAGGGATTTTACAGACACTTGCTTTTTAAGGTCTCCTAAGACTAATTTTTTAATGTACATATTTAATAAAAATATAATAATCATTATCATAAGAACATATTTTTGTACTTTACTTTCAACAAAAACATATTCATATAAACTTTCTTAATTTCTCAACAGTATTGGAGCACCTGACATTTCTCACATTACCTTACATAATGAGAAGAATTCTGGTGTGGACACATTGGCCACCTGTGACAATGCAGTTTGTAACAGTGTTTCTTGTCTTAACTTAGCCTCGTTTTATTTATATAACTTTAAAAAAGTTGGATCTTAACTTCCTCATAAAAACAAAACCTATATTTGTATAGTGATTTATGCCCTATAATGTTCCTTAACACATACCATCTCACCCAATCAGCTAAATAGGGACACTAGTGCATAGTATTATCTCCATTATCTATGAAGAAATTGAGGCACTGCCCATTTAAATATCATCAAACACTCATTGTTTTCTTCTCTGTGTGACCCAGAGGATTTAACGAAGGCTCTTGTGGTCACTTTAACTTCATCTAAGACTCAGGAATAAAAGAACAGATCATCTGATTGGACACAACTGTGTTTTCCGTTACTCTAGGCTCTCTCACTTGTAAATGGAAGAAATGTCACCTCTTTCCATTCTTCCAAAATGACTGAAAGGATCAATTAAGATGATTCAGATGAACACACTCTAAGAGTCTTAAAGTAATATTTAAATATGAGGTGTGTCTTAGTCCATTCAGGCTGCCATAAAACATACCACCGACGTGCTGGCTTATAAACAACAGAAATTGATTTCTTACAGTTCTGGAGGCTGGAAGTCCAAGGTCAAGGTGTCAGCAATGTCACATTTTGATGAAGGTCCTCATCCTGATTCATATTCAGTCAGTGCCTTTTCACTGTGTCCTCACATGGAGGAAGAGGTCGCGGATCTGTCTGGAGCCTCTTTTATAAGGCACTGATCCCAACATGAGGCTCTCCCACATGACTTCAGCAACTTCCACAGGCCCTACCTTTTCATATCATCATCTTTGGGGATTGGGATTTTAAAATATGAATTTGGGGAGGACAAAAATATTCAGATGAGAGCAGGTAGGCTTTCCTCTTAAGAAATCAAAATTCAGCTTTGTCGAAGATTATTTGACCATAGAGTTGAGGGTCCATATCTGGGCTCTCTATTCTGTTCCATTGGTCTGTATGTTTTTTTTATGCCAGTACCATGCTGTCCTGGTGATCCCTGCTTTGTAATATAGCTTGAAATCGGGCAATGTGATGCCCTCAACTTTGTTTTTCAACATTTCCTTGGCAATTCAGGGTCTTTTTAGATTCCATACAAATTTTAGGATTGTTTGTTCCAGCGCTTTGAAAAATGTCATTAGAAGTTTGATCAGGATAGCACTGAAGGTATAGATTGCTCTGGGTAGCATAGACATTTTAACAATGTTTATTCTTCTGATCCATGAGCATGGAATGTTTTTCCATCTTTTTGTGCCTTCTTCAATTTCTTTCATGAGTGTTCTATAGTTCCTAGAGTATAGATCCTTTTTTACCTCTTTGGTTAGGTTTAATCTGAGGTATCTTATGGTTTTTGGTGCTATTGTAAATGGAGTCATTTCTCTAATTTCTCTTTCTACAGTTGCATTGTTAGTGTATAAGAAAGCAACTGATTTCTGTGCATTGATTTTGTATCCTGCCACATTACTGAATTGCTGTACGAGTTCTAGTAATTTGGGGGTGGAGTCTTTTGGGTTTTCCCCATAAAGTATCATGTCATCTGCAAAAAGAGAGTTTGACTTCTTCTTTGCCAATTTGAATACCTTTTATTTCTTTTTGTTGTCTGATTGCTGTTGCTAGGACTTCTAGTACTATGTTGAACAACAGTGGTGAGACTGGGCACCCTTGACGTGTTCCTGATCTTAAGGGAAAGGCTCTCAGCTTTTCCCCATTGAGGATGATATTCGCTGTGGGCTTTTCGTAGATGGATTTTATGAACTTGAGGAATGTTCCCTCTATCCCTATACTCTGGAGAGTTTTAATCAGGAAAGGATGCTGTATTTTGTCAAATGCTTTTTCTGCATCAATTGAGAGGACCATATGGTTCTTCTCTCTCTTCTTATTAATGTGTTCTATCACACTGATTGATTTGTGAATGTTGAACCACCTTTGCATCCCCGGGATAAATCCCACTTGGTCATGGTGGATGATCCTTTTAATGTATTGTTGGATCCTATTACCTAGGATTTTGTTGAGGATTTTGGAATCCATATTCATCAGGGATATCGGTCTGAAATTCTCCTTTTTGATGGGGTCTTTGCCTGGTTTGAAGATTAAGGTAATCTTGGCCTCATAGAATGAGTCTGGAAGCTTTCTTTCTGTTTCTATATTTTGAAACAGCTTCAGGAGAATAGGTATTATTTCTTCTTTGAATGTTTGGTAGAATTCCCCAGGGAATCCATCAGGCCCTGGACTCTTGTTTTGGGGAGGTTTTTTTTGTTTTGTTTTTTGCTTTTTAATTTTATTTTATTATGTTATGTTAATCACCATACATTACATCATTAGTTTTTGATGTAGTGTTCCATGATTCATTGTTTGCATATAACACCCAGTGCTCCATGCAGAACATGCCCTCTTTAATACCCATCACTGGGCTAACCCATCCTCTCACCCCCCTCCCCTCTAGAACCCTTAGTTTGTTTCTCAGAGTCCATAGTCTCTCATGGTTCATCTTCCCCTCATGAACAGACATTTTGGGAGGTTTTTGATCACTGCTTCAATCTCGTTACTGGTTATTGGCCTATTCAGGTTGTCAATTTCTTCCTGTGTCAGTCTTGGCAATTTATACGTTTCCAGGAAGGCATCCATTGCATCCAGGTTGCTCAGTTTATTGGCATAGAGTTGTTGATAATAATTTCTAATAATTGTTTCTATTTCCTTGGTGTTAGTCGTGATCTCTCCCCTTTCATTCATAATTTTATTAATTTGGGTGCTTTCTCTTTTCTTTTGGGTAAGTCTGGCCAGAGGTTTATCGATCTTATTAATTCTTTCAAAGAACCAACTTCTAGTTTCGTTGATCTGATCTACTGTGTTTCTGGTTTCTAATTCATTGATCTCTGCTCTAATCTTAATTATTTCTCTTCTAATGCATGGCTTAGGCATCGTTTGTTGCTTTTTCTCTAGTTCTTCAAGGTGTAGAGTTAGTTGGTGAATTAGGGATTTTTCTATTTTTTTGAGTGAGGCTTGGATGGCTACGTATTTCCCCCTTAGGACCGCCTTTGCAGTATCCCATAGGTTTTGCACCAATGTGTTTTCATTCTCATTGGTTTCCATGAATTGTTTAAGTTCTTCTTTGATTTCCTGGTTGACCCAAACATTATTGAGCAGAGTGTTTCCAAGTGTTTGAATTTCTTCCAAATTTTTTCTTGTGATTGAATTCCAGTTTTAAAGCATTATGGTCTGAGAATATGCAAGGAATAATCTCAATCTTTTGGTATTGCTTGAGACCTGATTTTTGACCCAGTATGTGGTCTATTCTGGAGAAAGTTCCTTCTCTGAAGATGACATACAAATGGCTAATAAACACATGAAAAAATGTTCATCATCATTAGCCATCAGGGAAATTCAAATCAAAACCACATTGAGATACCACCTTACACCAGTTAGAATGGCAAAAATTGACAGGACAAGAAACAACAAACATTGGAGAGGTTATGGAGAAAGGGAAACCCTCTTACACTCTTGGTGGGAATGCAAGTTGGTATAGCCACTTTGGAAAACAGTGTGGAGGTTCCTCAAAAAATTAAAAATAGAGCTACCCTATAACCCAGCAATTGTACTCCTGGGTATTTACCCCAAAGACACAGATGTAGTGAAAAGAAGGGCCATATGCATCCCATTGCTCATAGCAGCAATGTCCTCAATAGCCAAACTGTGGAAAGAGCTGAGATGCCTTTCAACAGATGAATGGATAAAGAAGATGTGGTCCATATATACAATGGAATATTACTCAGCCATCAGGAAGGATGCATACCCAACTTCTACATCAACATGGACGGGACTGGAGGAGATTATGCTAAGTGAAATATGTCAAGCAGAGAAAGTCAATTATCATATGGTTTCACTTATTTATGGAACATAAGGAACAGCATGGAGGACATTAGGAGAAGGAAGGGAAAAATGAAGGGGGTAAATCGGAGGGAGAGATGAACCATGAGAGACTATGGACTCTGAGAAACAAACTGAGGGTTTTAGAGGGGAGGAGCTGGGGGGATGGGTTAGCCCAGTGATGGGTATTAAGGAGGACACATACTGCATGGAGCACTGTGTACTATACGAAAACAATGACTCATGGATCACCACATCAAAAACTAATGATGTACTGTATGGTGACTAACATGACATAATAAAATAAAATTAAAAAAATAAAATTCAAAATCTAAAGTGATCATCATGTATGTTTGAGCGATTTTAGCGCTTTGTCTTTCAAAATGTAGTCCAGCCCCACCTGCCTCAGAGTTGTCTGGGCTACTTGTGCATAGTACAGAATCTCACACCAACCAACAATCTACTGAATCCAGTACCTACGGGCTCATGCACACTAAAGTTTAAGAATGAAAACCTCAAGTGAAAAATCTCCACATCATTGGCTCTTCTGCTTAACTAAACCAGTTATAAATGTTATATAGAAGTTATACTCTCCAACCAAATAATGTACCTAGTAGACATTTTGTAATAGCTCAAATGACGTTCAGTGGATTGATTATACTACATGACAATACGGACAAGAATGGAGAACTGTCCAATACAAATAAAATACCTGTTGAAATATGGGACTCTAATAATGCAGGAGAAACATTTGTTAGGAAAGATTTGCAATTAACTTTTTGTGAACTGTCTGGATATGCATAGCCTGTTTCCCCAAACTGATTATCTGGTAGGAATTTGAAAGAAATTAGTGTTATTTACAATTTTTTTAATGAATGAATTTGTTTTCAGACAGCACACTGCAGGTCCCTATTCACTAGCATATAGATAATTGTGTCAGACTTCCAAAACCAACTAAAAAGAATAAAAAACCATATGAAGATTTTACTTTCCCCTTAAACCAGTAGTTTTCAACCTGGGCTATGCTTTTATCACCTGGAGGGATAAAGGTCGACAAATAGCTGGGTCACATCTCCAGAGCAGCTGATTTCACTGGTCTGAGATTGGGTCAGAGAATTTTAATTTCTAAGGACCTTAGGTGATTCCAGCAAGGATTGAGAATCACTGTCTTAAATAAAAAAAAGCACACTATGCAATAGACATATCATTTATATATCATTATTTCCTTTGTGCCATCAAAAATGGGGGGAAATAAATATAAAAACTTGATCAAAAATTGCATAAACTATGATAAAGTAGCCATTTGGCAAAACAGTCATTGTAACAGTCATACAAGAAAGTTTCTATACTCGAATATCACCTATTCTTCATCGGAAGCTTGCCAAGTTTCACATGATTGTCCCTAGTGACTCTCAACGCTGGCTGCATATTAGAATCACTCAGAGAGGTTTAGAAAACTACCAGAAGCCTGGTACCCCATCTTAGAGATTCTAGTTTGTTTGGTTTGAGGTGAGAACCAAGAGTGAGAACCACTGATCCATGGTCCATACCATCTGGGTGAAGAAGAAGAAGATATGCAAGACTTGATTGGCGACATTTAGTCACTAATTCTGCTACTTGTTATCAACAGGGTGTGATGTATCAAAGAGTTATTCAGTTTTACAATACGCTCGCTATAAAGCCTACTAAGAAGTACCTGAAATGCTGTCATTCTCATGGATTAAGCAGCTATTAGTTGGATTCCAAACCATCTTTTGCATAAAATATAAAACCATGAAAACTAAAAGTTTCTACAAAGAACTCACAGTATCCTATAAAAAAAACCGAGCATGGTGACCTGAGCTTTACAGGAAAAGAAGAAGCCAGGAAGCATATCTAGAGGCTTACTTCCATTCTCTTAGCCACAGGGCACACCGGTGGAGCAGAGGGAGCCGTCCAGATTTGGCCAGCACCATCTCCTTCAGAGTGCCTCTTCAGCCATCAGTGTTGGGTCTCACATAAGACTTTATAGTCTAATAGAAGCAGCATAGGATAGTGGTTAAAAGCGTGGACTCTGGCACCATGCTGCCTGAAATAATGAAGGTATAAAGAAGACAGAGAACATCTATATTTTGACAGACAGCAATTGTATACAGACAATACTAAAACAGGCTGCATGGCACATAAAGAAAAAAAAAGAGTTTTGCCACTTGCTTTGACTGTGGAGAGGTGGAAGTAAGAACTCCCACAGAGATTCTGCACCCACAGGGAACAACTTGCTTCCAATGAGCCCACACAGCAGAAGCAGGGCTCAGATGCAGTGAGAGGAGCAGGGTCTGGGGAAAGAGCCCCAAACACAGTGCTTGAAGCCAGTTGGCCCCACCTTGAGCTTTGTCATTCGATGACTCAGCAAATTGTTTCTATCCTCAAATCAAAATAATAGGCTAGGTGTTAGAGGAATGTGCCATGTATACAGAAATACTTTATTCTTTTTCTAGAGTGCGCTAAGGTCACTACTCATGGTTTATATGCTCCTTTTTCCTTGTATGGCCTATAAGAGACATCTAAGGGTTATGAGAATTGGCTTTATCAATAACATAATGTGTGTAAAACTACCTATCTTTCTTTTATTTTTGAATAAAATATTCACAGGGCCATATGTAATAAAGTCAGGAGCTCAAAAAATGCAAAAGGGCCAGACAGAAAACATATATAGTTTTTATAAAGAAAAAATCAGTTAAGTTGCATAATCACAAATTGACCAAGCACATGTGTTCTTTCAGGTAGCTGTCCATTCCAAGAGAAAAAAATTCAATTGGCATATATGTGTCAGACACGAGCTGCTTAGTAAGATTGCTTATAAATTAAAAAGTAGAAGTTTTGGGGCGCCTGGGTGGCTCAGTTGGTTAAGCGACGGCCTTCAGCTCAGGTCATGATCCTGGAGTCCCTGGATCGAGTCCCGCATCGGGCTCCCTGCTCGGCAGGGAGTCTGCTTCTCCCGCTGACCCTCCCCCCTCTCATGTGCTCTCTCTCTCTCATTCTCTCTGTCTCAAATAAATAAATAAAATCTTTATAAAAAAAAAAGTAGAAGTTTTTAAAGAACTCAGAACTTTTCATTAAATGGCAGGAAAATTACTTTCTCTTAAATACATAATTGTTAAATTTTTATACCCTTCAATGATTGAAATGCAAATGTATTTTTCAAAATTACTTTTAAACCTTATAGAAATGTTCATTTTGAATGCCTCATGAGGTTATATTCTGTCATATTTAGTCTAACAATATTACTTTGGTGTACATATTGTTTGGATAATTATAAATACTCAAGAGAAGGTTTTGAAAAATTACTTGCTCAAGAATTATCTAAAAGGGCATGAGGACTTTTTAAAAAGAGGGTTTACACAGATTGAGTCTTCCCTTAAAAAGATATAAGTGCAAAAAAGTTGTAAAGTGTGTGTATCTGGAGGGTCACCTGGGTGGCTCAGTCAGTTGAGCTTCTGCCTTCAGCTCAGGTCATGATCCCAGGGTCCTGGGATCAAGCCCCACGTTGGGTTCCCTGCTCAGCTGAGAGTCCTTTTCCCTCTTCCTCTGCCCCTTCTCCTGCTTGTGCTTTCTCTCTCTCTCTCTCTGAAATAAAAAGAAATAAACAAAATCTTAAAAAAAGTTGTGTGTATTTGGAAATACAAAGCTCTTTCAAGTTACAAAGACATAGTAATTTGAAGATTTCATTTCAGTTTCGTCCTGAGGTTGGATTTAAAACAACACAAGGTAAGTGGAGTCCGTCCTTACCATGCTCATTAATTATTTTGATGATCACAAGAACTTAGGATGAAGACAAGTCTATCTACTCTAAATTTGTTATCCATTCATTTAACAAGTACATATTAAGGCCCTACTCTGTGCAAAACCCAGGGACACATGCTTTATTTAAACAGAGTAAAATCGAAGGACTAATGAAAGCTTTCCTGAGAAATATTTATTTCTTTATAATTTTTCTCAGTGCACCTAAAACTTCCTTGTTTCTTAGGCTATAAATAAAGGGGTTGAGTAGGGGGATGATAATCGTGTAGAACAGTGAATACATTTTATCCTGATATTGATCTGGGCCAGACCCAGAACACACATACATGAAGAAGAGAGTGCCATAGAACAAGGAAACAGAGAGCAGGTGGGCGCTGCATGTGGAGAAGGCTTTGCTCCTGCCCTTTTCAGATTTCTTTGTCAGGATGGCAAAGAGGACATGGGTATAAGACGCTATGATGGTCATAAAAGTAAAAGCTTGAATAAAAGCAGCAAAAATAAAAAGTACCAATGCATTAATAGATGGGTCAGTGCAAGAAATTGTATATAGTGGCAAAATTTCACAGTAGAAATGGTGTATTATACTGGACCTGCAGAAGGTTAATCTAAATAATAATCCTACATGAATTGTGGGATGCAGAAAACCAATTACATAAGACAAACTTATCAACCAAGTACAGAGCCTGTTGGACATCACCCCTGGATAAAGCAAGGGGTTGTATATGGCTACATAGTGGTCAGAGGCCATCACTACCAGGAGGAAACACTCTGTGGTTGCACTGGAACCAAAAAAATAATATTGGGCCATGCATTCAAAGAGGGATATCATTTGACTTTTGTCTAAGATGTTGACAAGCATCCTAGGAGTCACAGAGGATGAGGAACAAGCATCTGCAAAGGCCAAACTGCCAAGAGTAAGTACATGGGGGTGTGAAGATGGGGGTCTTTCCAGATGAGAAACATCAGTCCGAGGTTGCCCACCATGGTGGTGAGGTAGATGACCAAGAACACCAGGAACAGGGGGACCTGCAGCCCTGGACGATCTGTAAGTCCTGTGAGAACAAACTCAGTCACCTGCGTCTTGTTTGCCTCCATCATATGCACTCGGGCTGATCACTGCCATGAGAGAATAGGTAAAGGAAAAAATCAATCAATAATCAGGAAAACTGGTATTATATGGCAACATCATATTCCTCTATTTCTGATGGCCCTTACTCAACAAATGCTAAAGTTTAGAGTTTAGAGTTTCTTTTTTTTAAAACACACTAATAATGTTAAATGTCTTATAGGTAATTTCAAGAAGTAAAACTTGGTTAAAAAGACTTCTAATTCTGGTGTTATTCTTGAGATGCTAAAATAACCACTCTTTCAAGACTAGAGAAGAAACAAAAATACTAGCCAGCTTATTTGCACATTTGGAATAGATCCGAGAGCTCCCATTAAACATACCCATATAGACAATTATCAAGCGGTTAATCAAGAATGTTTTTAACATTTTAGAGGCTCATAATTCTAAAATGATTAAAAAGATTTTTCTTTTGCTGCTCTTTTTGAGATTGCAAGTGGGACTATCAAAGCCAGGGTGAATGAAACATTACAAATGGCACCACAGTTGAAAAAATAACCAATGTTTTGAAAATGTGGATTCAGTTTAAATAGTAAAAAAAACTATAAATTCTGTTTAAAAGGTAAATCAAATGAGGAAAAAAGACGAACCACTGTAATAGGCAATGACTAACATAAAGACAGTCAAGGCAGATAAGAGCCCCAAACAACAAATGCATCCATGAGTTTTACAACCTGGGAAGCAAGTGAGAAGGCTGGGTTCTGTGGAGACACAAGAGAAAAAACCTCAGTCCTCATCAGCACAATGCATTTCATCAATGACAAATTATGCACAAGTCTGAACATAAAATATGTTTTATGCCCTCTCTTAGTATCTAAAGCAGGGTCTACCCATTTATAAACAGCTGATCTAAATATATAACCATTCAAGGGAATATTTACCAGTCTTGGATTCACAGCTGCCAGGGTTTTATAACAAGACCATCCAAGTGGGTGTCATTCCAACGCCTATGTTTACTTCTACACCAATTCCACATAGACGTAGCTGAAGATTCCCTTCCTAAGTCGGTGCTAGCCTAAAATATCTCAAAGCTCCCACTTGGTAATTCAAAAGGAAGAATAACAGTATTTGTGAAAATTTCAGTTCTGATGAAAATAATCTTTGAACAGTAAAAATATATAGAAGAATTGGGATATTTTCTATAAAAAGGCACCTGGAGTTTTTCCCCTTTAAAAGAGAGGCTGTTTTGAGGAACACAGTTCTTCTTTATCTCCAGTGGAAAAAGAGAAAATTTGGGATTGATTTTAGACATGAAGAAACACCAACAGAAAGGCTGGTCATAGTGGCAGTAATCACCGAGTAAGCACTCTGCTGTTAAGTCACTGCAAGTACTAGATTATCCTTATTTCACACTATTCCGAGATTATGACATTAAGGTGTGGCTCTTAGCAGATGTGGTGAATTCTTTTCTGCAGATTTCCAGAAAAGTACTATCTAAACAAGAGCCACATTGAAGGGGAAAGCATAGACTCTCTTTAAAAGTCCCATAACTCTCTAATTCTTAACTATTGGAAAATTTCCTGCTTCTATGAGGTTTCCATTATAAAGTGAAAGCCAGAATGAATTTGACTTTCAAAGACACAAATTATTAAATAGATTGATTGTATAATTCATTGTCCTGGCAAAGAAAATGTTAACAGAAATGTAACAAAATTTCAAAAGCTTGAGTCGCAAATCTATCTCTAAATTACTAAGTGATGTGTCTAAACCACTTTATGACCTTCGTTTTAAGGTTCTCTTCTGTGAAGCACTGGATTTTCTGAGGTGCATTTCTGCCCACAGTCTGTGAGACTCAACTAGTCTTTGCTATTCAGTGGGTAGCATAGCATGATGTTAAAGCACACAGACAGTATAGTAGTTCAAATCCTCATGCTACAATTATATAGCCTGTAGCCAAAAGGGTTAAAGGAGTTGAACGTAGTTTTTATTTAGCTGTTAAGATTGCTTTCTGTTCCATTTGATAGATTAATCATCTCAAAAATTTTTCAAATATTTTGACAGCTCATGAGAAACTCTTGGTACTAAAATGATATGTTCTATCATTTTTGGTGGAAAGAATAATGACAATAAAATAAAGCACTGTATTCTCACCCAATTCTTATAAGAAGATGCAGAGATGTCATAAGATAAAAATTTTCATGAAGAACTCTTAAGATATGAGAACAAAGATGTCAAAGACAACTACTTGTCTCATGTTAGTTTTCTTTGAAAAATGCAGTTTGGAAGCAAAGATATTTATTTCTTCCCATCCTCAAACCTGTTTGCAAAGAGAATATTGAAATTCCCTCAATGCCACCAAAAGATTCCCTGTAGAATGAAATCAACCTACTGAGCATTATAGACTAGTCTACAAATCATTTTTAACGTACTCATTTCTAACTATTATTTTTATAGCTTGTTTCTTCTGCAAACAAAAGCAGGTTAATTGGAGAAAACAATGAAAATGTAGTAAAACACAAAGAAACCAAATTGTTGTAATCTCACTAAACATTGATAAATACAGTTAACTTTTTGATGTATATCTCTCCTATCATTTACCCATGCATGTAGTTAATATTTATGTATATTTGTATATCCATAATTTATAGATAGGTAATTTTATATGAACATTTTTAAATAAAATAATGGCTCTGCTATACATAATTTTTCACAAACTATTTTTAACTTAATAATATAACATTTATAGTCTTCTATATCATTACAATTGACTCTTGAACAACATGAGGGTTAGGGGCATTGACCACCCACGCAGTTGAAAATCTGTGTATAAATTTTGACACCTCAAAAATGTAACTACTGTAATAGCTTGCTGTTGACTGTAAGCCTTACCAATAACATACACAATTAATTAATGCATATTTTGTATATTACATGTATTATATACTATATTCTTATAATAAAGTAAGTTAGAGAGAAGAAACTATTAATAAAATTGTAAGAGAAAATACATTTACAGTACTGTACTGTATTTGTTGATGTTGTAAGTTGACACCCTGTATTTACAAAATGAATTCTCTGGGGCGCCTGGGTGGCTCAGCCAGTAAGGAGGGCACGTATTGCATGGAGCACTGGGTGTTAAACACAAACAATGAATCATGGAACACTACATCAGAAACTAACGATGTACTGTATGGTGACTAACATAGTAAAAGAAAAAGAAAGTCTGCCTTCAGCTCAGGTCATGATCCCAGAGTCCCGGGATTGAAACCCCCAGCCCTGCATCGGGCTCCCTGCTCAGCAGGGAGTCAGCTTCTCCCTCTGCCTCTTACAATGCTCATGCTTCCTCCCCCATCTCTCTCTCTCTCTGAAATAAATAAATAAAATCTTTTAAAAAAATAAATAAAAATGAATCATCTGTCAGTACCTGTATCAACATTGTCTTATGATACAAAACACTGCAGATGTTATATGTGTGACTAACACTAGACCCTGAAAATGGAAAGATGTGAAAAAGAAACTCATATTTATTTGCAAGAATACAATTCATGCACTGATACAAAGAAACAGCAATATGATTGCTTTATGGTAGCCTACTATAATTAATATGACTGCCTCATGGTAGTCTAGCCTATACACTAATGAATGAATTGTTACTAATTTTTTTATGGCATATCATATTATAGCCATATTCATAACATGGTATTGGAAACATTGTTACATTTTTTTAAAAAAACCACTTACATGTGATGATAGGCTGAGAAGCAGTTTCTCCAATTATGAAAGAGAGACATATTATAGGATAATGTAATTCTTTGAAAGCAAAGTTATAAAAACTAACCCATTATTAATTTTATATTAAATATCACTCACCTTATGCCTGCATAAGGATAGGCTGTCCACTTCCATACAGGACTTGTACACGATGTTCTACAGGATGAATACATAGGCGATGATGAGGACAGAAGAATGTTTCCCCAGTTCTTGCTGTACAGTTATTAAACTTTTCACACAAAAACACATAAAAACAGGTTTTTAACTGTATGGCATGATGATTGTTTGGTATCTGTGAAGGAGAGGTAGATCATCATACAGGTATTCATCCTTGTCTTCACATTGCGTAGGCTGAGGAGGAGGAGGAAGGGGGGGTTGGTCCCAGAGGCGGAAGAAGTGATGGAGTTGGCAGGAGAGGCGGGCACACTCAGTGTAACTTCACAACAACACCTTGTAATTTCTTTCTCACTTTTTTGCTTTTCCACTCCTCTAAAAATGTTTCTACCCAGTACCAATCCTTCTTCCACCAGTTGCTTTATTTTCAGTGCTCATATCAGGGAAGGGTGCAGATCATTAAAGTCAAAAGCAGTCTTGAATAATCCGAAACCTTCTGCCAGATGGTCTAGTGCCAATTTGTTTTCTGACATTGCTTCTTCTATGTCTTCTTCCTCATCATCTGGCGCTGGTTCAGAAGCACTCATCTCCATCAAGTCGTCTTCGATCAATTCCTCTGGTGTGGTGTCTGTTAGCTCTTGAATTTCTCCATGATCCATATATTGAGACCCTTCCCGCGCCATTTTTTTTCTTTAATGATTTTACTTGACTAGCTCTGTCATAAATCCTGTAGTGCACAACATCTGAACACAGTTTTCTCCAGCAGAAATTTATTGTTTTGGGCTTGACTGCTTTCATGGCTTTTTCTATCACAATAGTGGCATCTTCCATGGTATAATTGTTTCAGACTTTCAAGATATTTTCTCTTTAGGGGTTCTCTTCCAAACTTGACAATCCTTTCCATAGATTATTGTGTGTAATGAGCCTTAAAGGTTTTTATGAACCCCTGATCTAGAGGCTGAATCAGAAGCATTGTGTTTGGGGGCAAGTAGACACTTCAGTGCCCTTGGTCTTGAACTCATGGGGTTCTAGGTGGCCAAGGGCATTGTCCATATCAAAAGAACTTTAAATGCAATCCCTTACTGGCAAGGTACTTCCTGCCTTCAGGAACAAAGCAAAGATGGAGCCAATTCAGAAAAATTCTTCCCTTTGTCCAGGCTTTCTTATACAACCAAAAGGCTGGAAGCTGGTGTTTCCCTTTTCCCTTCAAGGGTCAGGAGTTAGCAGCTTTATAGATAAGGGCAATCCTGATCATAAACCCAACTGCATTTGCACAAAACAGTAGATTTGGCCCATCCCTTGTTGCCTTAAATCATAGTGCTCACTTCTCTTCCTTACTAATAGATATCCTTTGTGGCATTTTCTTTCCAGAATAGGACACTTTGATCTGCATTAAAAACCCGTTCAGGCAGATATCTTTTTTCCTCAGTGATTTTTTTAATGACATCTGGGAACTTGTCTGCTGCCTTTTAGTTGGCAGAGCTGCTTCTCCTGTTATCTTGACATCTTTTAAGCCAAACTTCTTTCTAAAATTATCAAACCATCTTTTGCTGGCATTAAATTCTCCAACTTAAGATCCTTCACCTTCCTTTTGCTTTAAGTTGTCATATGACTTCATTTTTTCTCAATTCAGAGTCTATAGGCATGCTTCTCTTATAGTCATTCTACACCCACATTTTTAATGCATTTTTAATATGAGACAAAAAGGTATTTTGCAAAGAATGCAAGGTTTTTGTGCCTGCTGGCATAGCTGTAGTGATGGCTTCAAGAATTTTCTTTTTCGGGGGCTTCTGGGTGGCTCAGTCAGTTGAGCAACCAATTTCGGCTCAGATCATGATCTCAGGCTCATGAGATCGGGCTCCATGCTGGGTGTGAAGCCTGCTTAGGATTCTTTCTTTCCCTCTGCCCCTCCCCGCTTGCACTCTTTCTCTCTCTCAAAAAAAAAAAAAAAAAAAAAAAATATTTTTTTTTTTTTTTTTTTTTCCTGACAATGGTCCTTATACTGCTTTAAATGACAGGCAACCACAGCTGCAGACCTCCATCTACCATACATATTAAGCAATTCAACTTTTTGTTGTAATGTCATGATTCTTCTCTGCCTCTTGGGGGCGCTAACAGCACGGCTAGTGGTACTTCATAAGAGTTCCATAGTGTTATTCAAGGTTTATGTTAATTGCACTAAACACGAAAAATACACGAAAACCACGAGATCAGTTTGTTCTGCGATATACAATTTACTAGAGAAACCAATTGCTCATGTAGAGATTAGCATGGTAGGTTGCCTTGAGCTCACCAAGACAGCAGAAGAAGGTGATTATGAAATTACAGTAGTGCAGTATGTACTTTTATGCAGTTATGATTTAATGCAGTTATGACTTAATGCTGCTTTCTCTCAATTGCCGTTGGTTCCATGTACAGTCTCTAAGTGTTGGTTTGGATAAGATTTAACTTTTTACAATAGATTTTTGTATATTTTATGGTAGTAAGTGATAAAATAGTATCACATATATTTTATGCATTTGTGACATACCTTTTTCTTTTTTTTTTTTTTTGATATTTCCAGACTATGAAGTTCATCTGAGAGTTTTTTCAAATTGTCACAAATCCACAACAAATTTTCCAACATATTTCTTGGAAAAAATATGCATAAGCCTGACCTATAGGTATTTGGTAGAAATGAAAAAACTACTGAGGGGTATAAAATGTGTTTAATGTGTGAAAATTCATCATTTTATCTAAGCAGAAAGACTTGATCTAGCAGAGGCATTAATTTTTCTAAATTAATTTATAAATTTAATTAAATATTAAACAAAATCATAGGGAGATAGTTGAACTAGAAAATTAATTCATCTGTAAGAGCAAACAGATTTTATTTAATGCCCGAAGAATTCTTCTAAAAGAATAAAGAAGGGAGATGGCCCATGCCAGCTTTGAATATATCATAAAGTTTGCTGTAATAACTGAAACTATGGTTGATGTTACCAACGTTCATTATAAAATACAAATTCACTAAAATTTGAATATCTACTTCTAGACATGGGGAAGAAGAGTAGCAACGTTGATTGAAAGCATAGACTTTGGAAAGAAAGAGACTTTGGTTCATTGGGCTTTGCCTCTATGACTGATCAATAACTTAAACTCTCTAAGCTTTGACATCCTCATTTGCAAGATGATGTTAATAATGTGCACTTACAAGGTTGTTGCAAGAATCAGATGAGAGGGTGAATGTCAAGCCCTTAGCACTGTACTTGACAGATAGGAAAGGTTTGTTAAATGGTAATTTTAACTATTTGTGATAGTTATTTTAATTATGCAGAAGTAAAGCAGTTAAGCTCTTTTGTTAGAGAATGGTTTTGGGGTGAGCAAATTGAGATGTGTTGTCATAGTGCCAATTTATAACAATGGCAGTTTAATTTTGTACATAAAATACTTTTACAATTAGCTCAAGCCATCTGCAGGTTGGCACACAAATCAGTAAGTAGTGTGATTTATGCGGAGTCACAACTTCTAGAAAAAAAAACCTATAGGCATAACACATTTTAAAGAGAAAATTTTATTGTAATGAAAACTACAGATACATTTCATAATTAAACATTTCACACTGCATCATGAACAAAGGACTTTTTTCCTAACCACGATACCACTTGGCTATCAGATAAAATGAATACTATTCTTCCAATACCATCAAATAACCAGTCTATATTCAAATTTCTCCAATTGTTACTAATTTTTTACAGCATTGCATTTGTTTGTTCTACCTATCAAGATCTTTTAATCCAAAACAGTGTCAGGGTGCCTGGGTGGCTCAGTCGTTAAGTGTCTGCCTTTGGCTCAGGTCATGATCCCAGGGTCCTGGGATGGAGCCCCACATCAGGCTCCCTGCTCAGCAGGAAGCCTGCTTCTCCCTCTTCCACTCCCCGCTTGTGTTCCCTCTCTCTGTCAAATAAATAAAATCTTTAAAAAAAAAATCCCAAACAATGTCATTTCTTTCCCCTTTCTTTACTTCCTTGTTGTTGTTATTAATCACAATGGTTTTCTTGTTTCTCCCCCTAATGAAATGACATGGAGAAAGTGGACCAGTTGTTCAATTGTCTTGTGAAATTTCCCATTCTGGATTTGTGTAGCTGCCTTGTTTGACTTGTTCTCCTACTCTTTGTATTTTTCCATTTCCAGTGGAATTTATATCTAAAGGCTTGATTAAACATTTTGGCAAGAATTCTTTATAAATGATGTTATGAATTTCATATTGCATAACATTAGGAAGTGCAGGGATCCTGTTGGTCTCACTATTGGCGGGGTTCAGTGTGATCCCTGGGTTAAGGTATTAATAGTCACATCTCTCCACTATAAACTATAAAGTTTATCTGTTTTCCCTTACATCAGGCAAGTAACTCATGATATGATACTTTCTCACTTTGCACCCAGGTCCCTATCCTTTTTTTAGCTAAGGCTTTTAGCATCCTTTGATGATTCTTGCCAGAACCAATTATATTATTAGGGATTTTTAAATGGTAATTTTTTAATTCTGTCATTTGTTCTACATTTTCTTAGCTGGAATACTTTAGCACAACTATAAAAGAAGAGGAAATAGGACAAAATGTTTTGACATTTATCATGAAAAAAATTAAACAAATGTCTAAACATTTGTTTAGTTTTATTTGACCTTGCGAGAAGTTCAAAGTTTCATAAGCCCTTCTTCTTTCTTGGAGGCAAATTGTTGGTGATTTTAAAAGGTCTACTTTGAATAGCTTAGTAATTCAGTCCAAAAATACATGTAAGCGTCTGGTATAGTAGACCCTGGCCAGGAGTTTTCTTTGAAAGGACAAAAATGAGTCAATAAAAATGCAAGTTGTGCCAAATTCTGTCTAGTCAATGTTTCCTGTTTCTCACACTTTGTAAGAAATTGACTTTTCTCTCTCATTAGTGATCAAATTATTTTTTGCCAGAAATCATCCATTTGGGGCAATGTTGTTTTTGGAAACCTTCCTCCCAAAGAGGGATTTTACAGACACTTGCTTTTTAAGGTCTCCTAAGACTAATTTTTTAATGTACATATTTAATAAAAATATAATAATCATTATCATAAGAACATATTTTTGTACTTTACTTTCAACAAAAACATATTCATATAAACTTTCTTAATTTCTCAACAGTATTGGAGCACCTGACATTTCTCACATTACCTTACATAATGAGAAGAATTCTGGTGTGGACACATTGGCCACCTGTGACAATGCAGTTTGTAACAGTGTTTCTTGTCTTAACTTAGCCTCGTTTTATTTATATAACTTTAAAAAAGTTGGATCTTAACTTCCTCATAAAAACAAAACCTATATTTGTATAGTGATTTATGCCCTATAATGTTCCTTAACACATACCATCTCACCCAATCAGCTAAATAGGGACACTAGTGCATAGTATTATCTCCATTATCTATGAAGAAATTGAGGCACTGCCCATTTAAATATCATCAAACACTCATTGTTTTCTTCTCTGTGTGACCCAGAGGATTTAACGAAGGCTCTTGTGGTCACTTTAACTTCATCTAAGACTCAGGAATAAAAGAACAGATCATCTGATTGGACACAACTGTGTTTTCCGTTACTCTAGGCTCTCTCACTTGTAAATGGAAGAAATGTCACCTCTTTCCATTCTTCCAAAATGACTGAAAGGATCAATTAAGATGATTCAGATGAACACACTCTAAGAGTCTTAAAGTAATATTTAAATATGAGGTGTGTCTTAGTCCATTCAGGCTGCCATAAAACATACCACCGACGTGCTGGCTTATAAACAACAGAAATTGATTTCTTACAGTTCTGGAGGCTGGAAGTCCAAGGTCAAGGTGTCAGCAATGTCACATTTTGATGAAGGTCCTCATCCTGATTCATATTCAGTCAGTGCCTTTTCACTGTGTCCTCACATGGAGGAAGAGGTCGCGGATCTGTCTGGAGCCTCTTTTATAAGGCACTGATCCCAACATGAGGCTCTCCCACATGACTTCAGCAACTTCCACAGGCCCTACCTTTTCATATCATCATCTTTGGGGATTGGGATTTTAAAATATGAATTTGGGGAGGACAAAAATATTCAGATGAGAGCAGGTAGGCTTTCCTCTTAAGAAATCAAAATTCAGCTTTGTCGAAGATTATTTGACCATAGAGTTGAGGGTCCATATCTGGGCTCTCTATTCTGTTCCATTGGTCTGTATGTTTTTTTTATGCCAGTACCATGCTGTCCTGGTGATCCCTGCTTTGTAATATAGCTTGAAATCGGGCAATGTGATGCCCTCAACTTTGTTTTTCAACATTTCCTTGGCAATTCAGGGTCTTTTTAGATTCCATACAAATTTTAGGATTGTTTGTTCCAGCGCTTTGAAAAATGTCATTAGAAGTTTGATCAGGATAGCACTGAAGGTATAGATTGCTCTGGGTAGCATAGACATTTTAACAATGTTTATTCTTCTGATCCATGAGCATGGAATGTTTTTCCATCTTTTTGTGCCTTCTTCAATTTCTTTCATGAGTGTTCTATAGTTCCTAGAGTATAGATCCTTTTTTACCTCTTTGGTTAGGTTTAATCTGAGGTATCTTATGGTTTTTGGTGCTATTGTAAATGGAGTCATTTCTCTAATTTCTCTTTCTACAGTTGCATTGTTAGTGTATAAGAAAGCAACTGATTTCTGTGCATTGATTTTGTATCCTGCCACATTACTGAATTGCTGTACGAGTTCTAGTAATTTGGGGGTGGAGTCTTTTGGGTTTTCCCCATAAAGTATCATGTCATCTGCAAAAAGAGAGTTTGACTTCTTCTTTGCCAATTTGAATACCTTTTATTTCTTTTTGTTGTCTGATTGCTGTTGCTAGGACTTCTAGTACTATGTTGAACAACAGTGGTGAGACTGGGCACCCTTGACGTGTTCCTGATCTTAAGGGAAAGGCTCTCAGCTTTTCCCCATTGAGGATGATATTCGCTGTGGGCTTTTCGTAGATGGATTTTATGAACTTGAGGAATGTTCCCTCTATCCCTATACTCTGGAGAGTTTTAATCAGGAAAGGATGCTGTATTTTGTCAAATGCTTTTTCTGCATCAATTGAGAGGACCATATGGTTCTTCTCTCTCTTCTTATTAATGTGTTCTATCACACTGATTGATTTGTGAATGTTGAACCACCTTTGCATCCCCGGGATAAATCCCACTTGGTCATGGTGGATGATCCTTTTAATGTATTGTTGGATCCTATTACCTAGGATTTTGTTGAGGATTTTGGAATCCATATTCATCAGGGATATCGGTCTGAAATTCTCCTTTTTGATGGGGTCTTTGCCTGGTTTGAAGATTAAGGTAATCTTGGCCTCATAGAATGAGTCTGGAAGCTTTCTTTCTGTTTCTATATTTTGAAACAGCTTCAGGAGAATAGGTATTATTTCTTCTTTGAATGTTTGGTAGAATTCCCCAGGGAATCCATCAGGCCCTGGACTCTTGTTTTGGGGAGGTTTTTTTTGTTTTGTTTTTTGCTTTTTAATTTTATTTTATTATGTTATGTTAATCACCATACATTACATCATTAGTTTTTGATGTAGTGTTCCATGATTCATTGTTTGCATATAACACCCAGTGCTCCATGCAGAACATGCCCTCTTTAATACCCATCACTGGGCTAACCCATCCTCTCACCCCCCTCCCCTCTAGAACCCTTAGTTTGTTTCTCAGAGTCCATAGTCTCTCATGGTTCATCTTCCCCTCATGAACAGACATTTTGGGAGGTTTTTGATCACTGCTTCAATCTCGTTACTGGTTATTGGCCTATTCAGGTTGTCAATTTCTTCCTGTGTCAGTCTTGGCAATTTATACGTTTCCAGGAAGGCATCCATTGCATCCAGGTTGCTCAGTTTATTGGCATAGAGTTGTTGATAATAATTTCTAATAATTGTTTCTATTTCCTTGGTGTTAGTCGTGATCTCTCCCCTTTCATTCATAATTTTATTAATTTGGGTGCTTTCTCTTTTCTTTTGGGTAAGTCTGGCCAGAGGTTTATCGATCTTATTAATTCTTTCAAAGAACCAACTTCTAGTTTCGTTGATCTGATCTACTGTGTTTCTGGTTTCTAATTCATTGATCTCTGCTCTAATCTTAATTATTTCTCTTCTAATGCATGGCTTAGGCATCGTTTGTTGCTTTTTCTCTAGTTCTTCAAGGTGTAGAGTTAGTTGGTGAATTAGGGATTTTTCTATTTTTTTGAGTGAGGCTTGGATGGCTACGTATTTCCCCCTTAGGACCGCCTTTGCAGTATCCCATAGGTTTTGCACCAATGTGTTTTCATTCTCATTGGTTTCCATGAATTGTTTAAGTTCTTCTTTGATTTCCTGGTTGACCCAAACATTATTGAGCAGAGTGTTTCCAAGTGTTTGAATTTCTTCCAAATTTTTTCTTGTGATTGAATTCCAGTTTTAAAGCATTATGGTCTGAGAATATGCAAGGAATAATCTCAATCTTTTGGTATTGCTTGAGACCTGATTTTTGACCCAGTATGTGGTCTATTCTGGAGAAAGTTCCTTCTCTGAAGATGACATACAAATGGCTAATAAACACATGAAAAAATGTTCATCATCATTAGCCATCAGGGAAATTCAAATCAAAACCACATTGAGATACCACCTTACACCAGTTAGAATGGCAAAAATTGACAGGACAAGAAACAACAAACATTGGAGAGGTTATGGAGAAAGGGAAACCCTCTTACACTCTTGGTGGGAATGCAAGTTGGTATAGCCACTTTGGAAAACAGTGTGGAGGTTCCTCAAAAAATTAAAAATAGAGCTACCCTATAACCCAGCAATTGTACTCCTGGGTATTTACCCCAAAGACACAGATGTAGTGAAAAGAAGGGCCATATGCATCCCATTGCTCATAGCAGCAATGTCCTCAATAGCCAAACTGTGGAAAGAGCTGAGATGCCTTTCAACAGATGAATGGATAAAGAAGATGTGGTCCATATATACAATGGAATATTACTCAGCCATCAGGAAGGATGCATACCCAACTTCTACATCAACATGGACGGGACTGGAGGAGATTATGCTAAGTGAAATATGTCAAGCAGAGAAAGTCAATTATCATATGGTTTCACTTATTTATGGAACATAAGGAACAGCATGGAGGACATTAGGAGAAGGAAGGGAAAAATGAAGGGGGTAAATCGGAGGGAGAGATGAACCATGAGAGACTATGGACTCTGAGAAACAAACTGAGGGTTTTAGAGGGGAGGAGCTGGGGGGATGGGTTAGCCCAGTGATGGGTATTAAGGAGGACACATACTGCATGGAGCACTGTGTACTATACGAAAACAATGACTCATGGATCACCACATCAAAAACTAATGATGTACTGTATGGTGACTAACATGACATAATAAAATAAAATTAAAAAAATAAAATTCAAAATCTAAAGTGATCATCATGTATGTTTGAGCGATTTTAGCGCTTTGTCTTTCAAAATGTAGTCCAGCCCCACCTGCCTCAGAGTTGTCTGGGCTACTTGTGCATAGTACAGAATCTCACACCAACCAACAATCTACTGAATCCAGTACCTACGGGCTCATGCACACTAAAGTTTAAGAATGAAAACCTCAAGTGAAAAATCTCCACATCATTGGCTCTTCTGCTTAACTAAACCAGTTATAAATGTTATATAGAAGTTATACTCTCCAACCAAATAATGTACCTAGTAGACATTTTGTAATAGCTCAAATGACGTTCAGTGGATTGATTATACTACATGACAATACGGACAAGAATGGAGAACTGTCCAATACAAATAAAATACCTGTTGAAATATGGGACTCTAATAATGCAGGAGAAACATTTGTTAGGAAAGATTTGCAATTAACTTTTTGTGAACTGTCTGGATATGCATAGCCTGTTTCCCCAAACTGATTATCTGGTAGGAATTTGAAAGAAATTAGTGTTATTTACAATTTTTTTAATGAATGAATTTGTTTTCAGACAGCACACTGCAGGTCCCTATTCACTAGCATATAGATAATTGTGTCAGACTTCCAAAACCAACTAAAAAGAATAAAAAACCATATGAAGATTTTACTTTCCCCTTAAACCAGTAGTTTTCAACCTGGGCTATGCTTTTATCACCTGGAGGGATAAAGGTCGACAAATAGCTGGGTCACATCTCCAGAGCAGCTGATTTCACTGGTCTGAGATTGGGTCAGAGAATTTTAATTTCTAAGGACCTTAGGTGATTCCAGCAAGGATTGAGAATCACTGTCTTAAATAAAAAAAAGCACACTATGCAATAGACATATCATTTATATATCATTATTTCCTTTGTGCCATCAAAAATGGGGGGAAATAAATATAAAAACTTGATCAAAAATTGCATAAACTATGATAAAGTAGCCATTTGGCAAAACAGTCATTGTAACAGTCATACAAGAAAGTTTCTATACTCGAATATCACCTATTCTTCATCGGAAGCTTGCCAAGTTTCACATGATTGTCCCTAGTGACTCTCAACGCTGGCTGCATATTAGAATCACTCAGAGAGGTTTAGAAAACTACCAGAAGCCTGGTACCCCATCTTAGAGATTCTAGTTTGTTTGGTTTGAGGTGAGAACCAAGAGTGAGAACCACTGATCCATGGTCCATACCATCTGGGTGAAGAAGAAGAAGATATGCAAGACTTGATTGGCGACATTTAGTCACTAATTCTGCTACTTGTTATCAACAGGGTGTGATGTATCAAAGAGTTATTCAGTTTTACAATACGCTCGCTATAAAGCCTACTAAGAAGTACCTGAAATGCTGTCATTCTCATGGATTAAGCAGCTATTAGTTGGATTCCAAACCATCTTTTGCATAAAATATAAAACCATGAAAACTAAAAGTTTCTACAAAGAACTCACAGTATCCTATAAAAAAAACCGAGCATGGTGACCTGAGCTTTACAGGAAAAGAAGAAGCCAGGAAGCATATCTAGAGGCTTACTTCCATTCTCTTAGCCACAGGGCACACCGGTGGAGCAGAGGGAGCCGTCCAGATTTGGCCAGCACCATCTCCTTCAGAGTGCCTCTTCAGCCATCAGTGTTGGGTCTCACATAAGACTTTATAGTCTAATAGAAGCAGCATAGGATAGTGGTTAAAAGCGTGGACTCTGGCACCATGCTGCCTGAAATAATGAAGGTATAAAGAAGACAGAGAACATCTATATTTTGACAGACAGCAATTGTATACAGACAATACTAAAACAGGCTGCATGGCACATAAAGAAAAAAAAAGAGTTTTGCCACTTGCTTTGACTGTGGAGAGGTGGAAGTAAGAACTCCCACAGAGATTCTGCACCCACAGGGAACAACTTGCTTCCAATGAGCCCACACAGCAGAAGCAGGGCTCAGATGCAGTGAGAGGAGCAGGGTCTGGGGAAAGAGCCCCAAACACAGTGCTTGAAGCCAGTTGGCCCCACCTTGAGCTTTGTCATTCGATGACTCAGCAAATTGTTTCTATCCTCAAATCAAAATAATAGGCTAGGTGTTAGAGGAATGTGCCATGTATACAGAAATACTTTATTCTTTTTCTAGAGTGCGCTAAGGTCACTACTCATGGTTTATATGCTCCTTTTTCCTTGTATGGCCTATAAGAGACATCTAAGGGTTATGAGAATTGGCTTTATCAATAACATAATGTGTGTAAAACTACCTATCTTTCTTTTATTTTTGAATAAAATATTCACAGGGCCATATGTAATAAAGTCAGGAGCTCAAAAAATGCAAAAGGGCCAGACAGAAAACATATATAGTTTTTATAAAGAAAAAATCAGTTAAGTTGCATAATCACAAATTGACCAAGCACATGTGTTCTTTCAGGTAGCTGTCCATTCCAAGAGAAAAAAATTCAATTGGCATATATGTGTCAGACACGAGCTGCTTAGTAAGATTGCTTATAAATTAAAAAGTAGAAGTTTTGGGGCGCCTGGGTGGCTCAGTTGGTTAAGCGACGGCCTTCAGCTCAGGTCATGATCCTGGAGTCCCTGGATCGAGTCCCGCATCGGGCTCCCTGCTCGGCAGGGAGTCTGCTTCTCCCGCTGACCCTCCCCCCTCTCATGTGCTCTCTCTCTCTCATTCTCTCTGTCTCAAATAAATAAATAAAATCTTTATAAAAAAAAAAGTAGAAGTTTTTAAAGAACTCAGAACTTTTCATTAAATGGCAGGAAAATTACTTTCTCTTAAATACATAATTGTTAAATTTTTATACCCTTCAATGATTGAAATGCAAATGTATTTTTCAAAATTACTTTTAAACCTTATAGAAATGTTCATTTTGAATGCCTCATGAGGTTATATTCTGTCATATTTAGTCTAACAATATTACTTTGGTGTACATATTGTTTGGATAATTATAAATACTCAAGAGAAGGTTTTGAAAAATTACTTGCTCAAGAATTATCTAAAAGGGCATGAGGACTTTTTAAAAAGAGGGTTTACACAGATTGAGTCTTCCCTTAAAAAGATATAAGTGCAAAAAAGTTGTAAAGTGTGTGTATCTGGAGGGTCACCTGGGTGGCTCAGTCAGTTGAGCTTCTGCCTTCAGCTCAGGTCATGATCCCAGGGTCCTGGGATCAAGCCCCACGTTGGGTTCCCTGCTCAGCTGAGAGTCCTTTTCCCTCTTCCTCTGCCCCTTCTCCTGCTTGTGCTTTCTCTCTCTCTCTCTCTGAAATAAAAAGAAATAAACAAAATCTTAAAAAAAGTTGTGTGTATTTGGAAATACAAAGCTCTTTCAAGTTACAAAGACATAGTAATTTGAAGATTTCATTTCAGTTTCGTCCTGAGGTTGGATTTAAAACAACACAAGGTAAGTGGAGTCCGTCCTTACCATGCTCATTAATTATTTTGATGATCACAAGAACTTAGGATGAAGACAAGTCTATCTACTCTAAATTTGTTATCCATTCATTTAACAAGTACATATTAAGGCCCTAC
>NW_023270365.1:0-10717 GCF_011800145.1 Mirounga leonina
GTTCCATGCTCATGGATTGGAAGAACAAATATTGTGAAGATGTCAATGCTACCTAGAGCAATCTACACATTCAATGCAATCCCCATCAAAATACCATCCACTTTTTTCAAAGAAATGGAACAAATAATCCTAAAGTTTGTATGGAACCAGAAAAGACCCCGAATAGCCAGAGGAATGTTGAAAAAGAAAAACCCTGCATCTTTCTTATTGGAATCATAGAACCATATAAGGGTCACGGATTTAGTAAATACTGCATCCTGAATGATGACCCAATCCCTTCTCAATGTTCCCTCTAAGCTACGGCTTCAGTTGTGCCTACTGAAGGTTGTTCCAGCATTCCATGAGGATGACTGCCTCTGAGTAATGCACTATGTGATACAACCATTG
The DNA here is from genome assembly GCF_011800145.1 of Mirounga leonina. Lineage (NCBI taxonomy): Eukaryota > Metazoa > Chordata > Mammalia > Carnivora > Phocidae > Mirounga > Mirounga leonina. The sequence goes on from NW_023270365.1 coordinate 388, forward strand.
TATCCCCTAGTCACACTTCCTTTAATGTGGAGTGGATCCTCTTGATTGGATGCTGCACTGTGTAGGATTCCATACCTCAGGATCAGGCATTGTATATAAGTGCCTCGATAGTAATGCTAGCTGAGGTTTTACAGGCAAGAAAGGCAAACCCATCCCCAGCAAAGGTATCTATACTTACAAGAAGGAACAATTGGCCTTTTCAGGATGGAAGGGGGTCAGTGTAGTCAACTTGCCACTAAGTGGCCAATTGGTTTCCTTGAGGAATAGGGCCTTGGTGAATTGGTTTCTGTTGATCACAGTTCGGACATTCAGAAGTAGCAGTAACTAGGTCAGCCTTGGTAAGTGGAAGTCCATGCTGCTGGGGCCACACATTCTTCCTTTCTGACACTGGGGCTGCTCCACTCATGAGCCCATTATGCCAGTCTGGGGTGGCTGATGATGAAGGCTGGATAATGTCGACAGAACAAGTAATTTGTCCTACTTGGTTGTCCAGTTGATGGTGGATACTTACTGGTGAGGGTTAATACAAATACACTTATTGGTGAGTGCAATACAAAAATCTTCACACTCTGTGCCCATTCCCACATGTCTACCGCATGCCTCTACCCCACACTTCCTTGCCTATGATCCTCTATTCCTTTTGCATTCTGACTCTGGACCAGGCCATTGGCCACTCATCTTGGGCCACTTTTTCTTCCCTCAAAGAAAACCATCAGGTGTATCACTTATAGCTCTACCCATTGGGAACATGTTCTCTCTCTACTGCCTATTAAGGCCACCCCAAGTGTGGGGGAAATGCAGCTGCTGTTCACTTTTGACTTGCACCTATGTACCGAGCTAATCCATCTGTAAACCAAGCTCAGGCTTTTTCCTTCTTTTCTAGCTGGACATGTGGGATTTTCCTATATGGCCATAGGCACAAATCAGAAAAGGACATTGGTCCAACTGTGGTGGGTGACAAGGAGGTCTGGGCTCCCTATTCTTGCACATTACTCATGCCCTCTGGTCCTGCCTGGATTCAACCCTAGATGTACTATTTCCATACCACAATGGATGCCTTCCGGACCTGTCTGATTTTATAACTTGGCAGGTCTGATAGAACCCAGCTCATAATAGACAGTTCCAGATGCACTGTCACTTGATGGTTATGGCTAAGTGCTCTGTCTCTACCAGGATCCAGTAACATGCCAAGAGCTATTTCTCAAAGGGTGCATAATTCTCCACTGCAGATGGCATGACTTTGTTCCAGAATCCCAGGGGCTTGCATTGTGATTCTCCCACTGGAGTTTGCCATAAGCCAAGGTCACCCCTACCCATCCTTCCCTCCTCCAACCAATTACTCTCCTACCCATTTCATCTTATTTTTTCATCTCAAAACTCTATGTTTGACCTATATTACATTGTATTCCTAGGATTTCTAGGATTGCCATAGCAAAGTACCATAAACCAGGTGGCTTAAACAACAGAAAGTTACTGTCTCACAGTCCTGGAGGCTACAAGTCTGAGTTCAAGGTGTGGGCAGGGTTGGTTCCTCCTGAGGGCTCTGAGGGAGAATCTGTTCCATGGCTCTCCCCTCACTTCTAGTGATTTGTTAGCAATCATCAGTGTTCATTGCCTTATAGAAGCATCACCCCAACCTCCAACTTCATCTTCATGTAGCTTCCCCCCGTCTGTGTGTCTGTGTCCAAAGTCCTCCTTTTTATAAAGCTACCAATAATATTGGATTAGAGGTCCACTCTACTCCAGTATAACCTCATCTTAACTAACTAAATCTCTAACAGCCTTATTTCCAAATAAGGCCACATTCTGAGGCATTGGGAATTAGGACTTCAGCATGTGAATTGTGGGAAACACAGTCCAACTCATCACAAGCATCTTGACATTCTCTCCTCATTAAACACCTCTCTCTGATGTCTCCATCCTCCTGGGTTGATGATGACTGCCTCCTATATCAGCCAAGTACTGGCTATTCTTTGAAATTGAACCTCTCATTTAGAATGCTCGTGAGCAGAAGGCCCCAGGGCAGCTGTCGCACTGACACTCACAGCCCAGGCCAGCAACCATACTTACCACAGGCTTCACCCTTGCCAGACCCTCTCGATCCCTGGACAACAGGTGTCCTGAGGCCTGTTACTCCTCCTGACCCTTCAACACAGCCCCCTCCCCCGAAGCCCTTTCTCCACAGTCCTGACCTTGACACACCACAGTTCACATGTTCCTCACCAGACAGAGCATGAAAAGGCACTTTTTAAAGAAGCTATGTTATCTCCAGAAGCATGGAGCTGGATATAGCTGTGAAGGAGCCCAAACGACTTTGGGACCCCAGGCCATTTCATCATCCTCATCAGGCCTTTGGCAACTCCCAATTCTACCCTGCCCCTAAACATCATTATAAACCAGTGGCACAATGCAATAAAAAGATGCTAAACTAGGAGTCAGAAGCGTTGGGGTCCAGCCCAGGTTCTGTTATATACACCCAGGTGGCCTTGGGCAAGTCACTTCAACTCCCTAATTCTCATCTGTCAAGCGAACAGGCAGACAAGAAACTATAGTTGATCCCTAAGTTGCCTTCAAGCATGAATGACTTAGGGCTCAAGCCTGGCTGGTCATTAACTTGTCCAAAGAGAATGGAATATATTAGCTCAGTCAAGGCAGCTTGAAAATGTCCTTTTCCTTGAAAGTAATTGTGTGAAAGTAATTGTGAAACTGTGGACAGAAGACCTTTTGTCCATATTTAAAATTCAGGATCTCGATTTTTTTCCTTCAAAATATTTCCAGTTCTGTATCACTGCATAACAAGCCATCTCATAACTTAGTGGTTCCAAACAAAAATTGTTTGGATAAATGTGAATTGTGGGAAACACAGTCCAACTCATCACAAGCAATTGATGATTATCACTCACATCATTATGGGTTGACTGAGCTCAGTTGTGTGGTTCTTGCTCCGGGGTCTTTCATGCAGCTGCAGGCAGATGGAAGTTGAGGCTGCAGCCACTGAAGGCTCAGCTAGGCTGACCCACCCAATGGGCTGTCAGGTGACGTTGGCTGCCAGCAGGCCACTCAGCTGGGGCACTGAGCAGAACACACACAAGAGGGCTTTCCATGTGCCTTGGACTTCCCCAACGTGGGGGTGAGTTGTGAGAAGAAATACCCAAGGGTGAGTGTGCCAGAGAAGGGAAGCAGAAACTATAGGTTCCTCTCACCTAGCCTTGGAAGTACCAGCATACCACTTCCACCACATTCTGTTGATCAGACGACTAAGCCCAGATTCAAAGGGAGAGGAATTCTTTCCACGTCTTGATGGAGAAGTGTCCAGACCACATTACAGAAGAGCATGTCAGGCAGGAGAATTGGCCTGTCCAACGTTGGAAAATGCAATCTGCCACAATATGAAAACCTATGGTATGAACTTGTATAATAGAACGCATATATAAATGCATGGAAAAGGAATCAATAATACTTATCTGTGGCTGACAAATTTTTTTATTTTACTTTGTCAAGTGCTTATACAGGGCTTACTATGTCCCGGGTACTTTTAAAAGCACCTGAACACATATAAACACATTTAATCCTCAAAAACTCACATAAATCACTATTATTACCTTCATTTTAGTGATCGAAAAACTGAAACACTGAGAGGTAAAGGAAATTGCCTAAAACGGTTACACAGCCAGTAAGTGCTGGGATTTGAACTCAGGCGGTCTGGCTTCTAGAGTCTGTATGCTGCAATTAAAGTGAACGTTTATTTTTTTAATTGGTCTATAATTTCCAAAATTGCTATCATTGAAGTATAATTGACACACAATGTTGTATTCATTTCAAATGTACAACATAGTGATGTGAGAATTTTATACATTACTCAGTGCTCACCATGGTAAGTATAGTCACCATCTGTCACCATACAGCGTTATCATAGTATTATTGACTATATTCCCTATCCCGTACTTTCCAGCTCCATGATTTATTTATTTTATAATTGGAATTTTGTACCTCTTAATCTCTCTTATCTATTTTGCCCACCCCCCCCCACCCACCTCCCCTCTGGCAACCACCGGTTTGTTCTCTGTATTTAAGAGTCTATTTGAAAAAAAAAAAGTGTCTATTTGGTTTGTTTGTTTGTTTGTTTTGGTTTCTAGATTCCATATGTAAGTGAAATCATATGGTGTTTGTCTTTCCCTGTCTGACTTATTTTACTTAGCATAATACCCTCTAGGTCCATCCATGTTGTCACAAATGGCAAGATTTCATTCTTTTTTTTTTTTCATGTTCATTTGTGATCCGCATCTTTTTTTTATTTTTATTTATCTATTTTAATTTTTTTATTATGTTATGTTAATCACCATACATTACATCATTAGTTTTTGATGTAGTGTCCATGATTCATTGTTTGTGCATAACACCCAGTGCTCCACGCAGAACGTGCCCTCTTTAATACCCATCACCAGGCTAACCCATCCCCCCATCCCCCCTCCCTTCTAGAACCCTCAGTTTGTTTCTCAGAGTACATAGTCTCTCATGGTTCATCTCCCCCTCCGATTCCCCCCCTTCATTCTTCCCTTCCTGCTATCTTCTTCTTTTTTTTTTTTTTTTTAACATATAATGTATTATTTGTTTCAGAGGTACAGGTCTGTGATTCAACAGTCTTACACAATTCACAGCGCTCACCATAGCACATACCCTCCCCAATGTCTATCACCCAGCCACCCCATCCCTCCCACCCCCTCATTCTTTTTTATGGCTGAGTAATATTCCAGTGTATATGTATATACCACATCTTCTTTATCCATTCATCTATGGATGGACACTTAGGTTGCTTCCACTTCGTGGCAATTTTAAATAATGCTACAATAAACATGGTGTCTATATATCTTTTCGAGTTAATGTTTTTGTTTTCTTTGGGTAAATACCTGGTGGTGGAATTGCTGGATCATCTGGTATTTCTATTTTTAATTTTTTTGAAGAACCTCTAGAGTGAGGTTTACATTCCCACCAATAGTGCACCAGGGTTCCCTTTCCTCCATATCCTCACCAACATTTGTTCTTTCTTGTCTTTTATAATTTCCAGTTTTTAACAATGAACATGCATTATTTTACAAGTCAGAAAAATAAACACTCACTGATACTGAGAAAAAAGAAGTCTATGAAAAGGGTTCTGGAAAGTCATCTGTGCATTTGTCTCTGTGAACTTGATATTGCAGATACAGTACTTCAGTCTAGACTAAGGAGGCATGAGAAGAAGAGGCAGCTCCCGAAGGAAATGGCATGGTGTTACAAAACCTGTCCTGGGGCTTGGGGTGTTTGACTTCTAACTCTGATCTAGCTGGACTCAATCGGGTGAAATCATGCTAATGGCACCCCCAGCTACAGATCTTCCAATAAAATCATTTCAGATAAAAAACAACACTTTCATAGTGTAAGTGTGTCCTAAATATTGCATGGGACACACTTAAGTTAAACATGTATTTGGTTTTTATCTGAAATTTATATTCAATGGAGCGTTGCATATTTTTACTTGCTGAACCTGGCACCCCTGCCTGCAGTGAATGTGGCAGGGACTCTGGGACCACCACCAGGAATGCTACAAAGGTGGGTGAGTGCTCAGGCCCCAGAGACAGGACTTTTTGGAAGAACTCAGCTCTGTGGTCTCCTCACTAGAGGATGCAGGGGAGGAGGTGCTGAAATCAGGAGCAGCCCTGGTTGGGGTGGGTCTGTGCTTGTGCCTGACAGTTTAAAAATAAGACAGGAAGCGAAATAAGTCTGAAGAATGAGAATCTGTTATCTGAGCCACTTGCCCTCTTTCTACTGTGTCTTTGGCAATGAATCCCTCCTGTCACACTAGGTGAAACCACACACTTCCTCTGCTACTTGTGTCAAACAATGAAGGGCACTGACCTAAAGCCCAAGACGGCTGCAGAACAACAGGGGCCGGGAGGGGATTATGGGAAGGTTGACCGTGCAGAAGGGCTTCAGGTTTAGTGAGGGAACTTCCACTTAAATCTGGAAAGGAATGTCCTTCCTCTTTTGTGATTAAAGCCTAGAACGGATCACAAATTCCTAGTGACAGTGTGCATTTCAGTGGGTACTTCTTGTCCAGAGGGTCTTTAAGGAGTCCTCTTTCTTGAGGTCATGGAGGGGACTAATTTAACTCTATACCCTATTGCAATCTTATCCCCTGGGCAGGGTGGACCAATGTGAGGACAGTGGACCAGTGTGAGGACTGTGAATCTTAAATTTGAATCCCTGCCCCCTTTTTGCTGACCATATGACTCAGGCATGTAATATCACCTCCTGAGCATTGAATTCTCCCTTTGCAAAATGGCAGGCCCCAGAATTAGTCTCCCTTGCCCTTCCACTCTTTTCTGCAATTACTTCTTCCAGACCCTCCATTCCCCAGAGGGAAGCACACTTTCCCTGTCCCACTTTTCCACTCCCCATGCACCCAGCACTATCTGAACCTTTTTCCTTTGTCCTCTCCCAGCTCAGGCCCTCCCCCTCACAACCACCTCTTCTGGTGCTCATTGGCCTTAGACTAAAAACACTCCATCTCTGCCTGCCTAGAGAGGTCAGCACGTTGCTGGGTGCAAAGGAAGGCAGGCACCTGTGATGGCCCAGGAGTGCCAGGAGGGTCCTGCAAGGCAACCAGTGCTGGATCATGAGCAGACCCAGAGGAGGAAGCATGTGTCTTGTGAACATTTTATATGTCAAGAGTGAGTGAGCAGGAAGCTTATGGCCACCATTAGTGTGCAATGAAGCAATTCCAGAGTTGATGTGTTTCAGCAGTTTAGTATCTACAAAACCCTCTGCCCGAGGGAAGTCATAATCGTGTGTGTGTGTGTGTGTGTGTGTCAGAGAGAGAGAGAGAGAGAGAGAGAGAGAATGTGCATGCACACACACCGGCACAAGTATACACATTTCAGAAACTCCAGTGTCTTCAAAATCTTTATACGAATGTAGGAATTTTATGGGGTTGTAAGCCCCAACCCATATCACGGAGCTCCCTGATCATGGCCTTCCTGGGAGGCCACAAATATCCACTCTTTTTCCCAGGATGCAGCTCCCAGAGCTAGCCCTCTGGATCTGATTACATCCCAGATGTTTCTAAAGTGTTCTGGTAAAAGCTGTGGCATCGTGCTAGTTTAAGTAGAAATGATCCCCATTCCCATCGCCATCCCATCATCATTTTGTAAAGAGGCCAGCCCCAGAGAACACTTTCATTATCTAATCATCTTAACTTGCATAATTATTTCCCTAAAAATACAATTAGCAGATACACCTCTGGGATTTAAAATATATAGATAGCACAGCCTAACACAAAAATCGTATCACAAAAAGGAGAAGACTAAAACACAGAAGAAAAGAGAGATTACAAGATTCAGGAGAAGGCAGAGGCAGAGGTGGGGAACTAAACAGGAGAAGGGGAAATGAACAGAAAGAAGGGCAGAGAGAATGAGGCAGAGGTAAGGAGAGAGAGCTGCTTGCAGAAGTGGGAAACCTCATGAAAATGAGCATCAGCACCCTCCATTCCAGCAGCCCGAGTGCCTCTCCTGCCCATGTGCTGGTCAAAGAGCACATCAAAGCCCACTGCAACCAGGAACTCCAACCCAGACAGCTGCTCCTGCTCCACCTTCTCCTGCCCACTTCTGGTATCGCTGCCCTGCTTTCTGCTCCCTTGCTTTACATCCAGAGTGCCCCTCACCACCTCATCTCTCCAGGTTGACCACTTACCTGCTGGTAAGGATGCTGCTCCCTAGGTATCGCCCTTGGTTCCAGAGACCAGAGCTTCTAGAGAAGTGACTCCCACTCCAGTGCCCTAGCCAGGTTTTTGGACACTAAACCTCAAGCTGAGCTCTGTCCTGGGATCCTACTTGTCTAGGAGTGGGCATCAGACATCAAACCCCTCTCACTCCTCCTTCCACCTTAGAAATTATGAACACACCATTAAGTGCATGCTTGGAGAACCAGAGACCCCACAGCAGTGTTCCTCACCTCCTCCAGGTGTCGGGGGCAGATACAGTGAGGATCAAGCCCAGAATCTAAGAATCAGGGCTGTAGAGTCCCAGCATCAGCTAGTTCTCAATGCCCCCAGATGGATGTAAGGCCCAGGCACTGGTGGAGATACAGAGCAGGGAACTCTGGACAGATACTGACAAGGCTGACAAATGTGATCTGCCAGATTCCCTGTTCCTTCCTTGCCCTTCAGGATGGGGTGGGATCAGCTCCATTGCTGCTGGTCCCAGTTCACGCCCTGTCCATTACACCCTGCCCATACCTGGCTTTTCTCTAAATTAAGCTTCTTTATACTCTCTGCATTTGAGTATGCCGGCTGTCTCCTGTGGGCCCCAACTGATACAGGTATTAATAATCATTAAGGAGGAAAAGCAATTTGGGACCAAATAAGGTTGGAAAAGCCATGGTTAAATATAACCAGGTTTTCCAGCTGCAAAGTGCAGTGAAATATGTACCGAGATGTTAACATGCTTTTTATTCTCATTGTTGTAGGAGACTCAAAAGAATTGGGGTGTTTCCCAACCCCCAACCAAGAAGTTGGCTAAACTTGTTCCAAGTCTTGACTCCAGGCCCCACAATGGGGTTATGTAAATGTTGTTGTTGTTGTTACGTTACTTATTAATTAGCCATTCTATTATTATTAATAATTAGTTATAATGTTTCAGAGACTAATGCCAAACACCTGGATAACAAACCTCAACTGAGATTGATTTCAAGAAGTGGAGACCAATAAAAGGAGAAGGGTAGCATCCCCAGATCCTTAGGTGTAGACTGAGTATGGACAGAGTGCATATCTCTGAGCCACAGGACCTGAGCCCCAATTCCTACAGTACCCTAGAATGGCCAGAGCTCCAGTGGAAACCTAAGTACATTGATGCCTGTGAGAGATGGACATGGTATCATTGGCTTGAGAACCTTGGCTAAGATCCCTACTTCCAAACTGAGCACAGAAAGAGCAGAGCCATCCACTGTTCAGGGTGCTCCACAGAGACATTTCAGCTCCCTTTTTCAAGCAGAAAAGCAAATAGAGGTGCACCAACTTACTTAGCAGAGTTGAGAAAGTTGCACTCTATAAGCCTGCAGGGGGGCTCTCACACCTGTGACATGTGAGCCGACTTTCCCCGCAAAGACCCCAAAAGTCTTGGCAATGGGAAGCACCAGCTACATCAGAAACAGAAGGGGAGGCAGGGCTCAAAAAAAAGATATTGGTTGGTTGAAGTCAACATGTGGAACTGTCAGGCTCCAGGGTCTTTTACTTTGCAACCGTGGATAGCCACATGACTCTCCATTCTGCCCAGATGGCAGAGCAGAGGTTGGTCCTCTAATTATACTGAACTGGAAAAGCTTCAGATACAAGTGCAGGAACACTCAGCAAAGCAGAAAGCAGAAGGGTCTTTGCAAGGGAAGTCAGCTCACACCTCACAGGTGAATCTGGGTGTTAAAAACAGAAATGAAATTCCACATTTTGAATAGTGAGAACAACCACTCCCCCAGCTCCCTTTTGCCATCCAGCTTTGAGAATGACAGCAGTTAGGTAGAGACGGAGATAGAGGTACAGATAGAGATGGTACAGATAGAGGTAGAGAGACAGAGACAGAGATTCCAGGAGAAGACAGACTTTTCTGAAGAAACTGAATTCTCCTATCTTCTCACCAAAAAGAAAGACCTATATCCTGCTTGGTGTCTGATAACTATACAGGGAAACCATATAAGAAGTCCTCTTCCCTCAACACACACACACACACACACACACACACACACACACAATGCTTCCAACCATTTTTTTTATTCTTATATTAATCCTCATACATTACATCATTAGTTTTAGATGAAGTGTTCCATGATTCATTGTTTGTGCATAACACCAAGTGCTCCATGCAGAATGTGCCCTCCTCAATACCCACCACCAGGCTAACCCATCCTCCCACCCCCCTCCCCTCTAGAACCCTCAGTTTGTTTTTCAGAGTCCATCGTCTCTCATGGCTCGTCTACCCCTCCGATTTACCCCCTTCATTCTTCCCCTCCCGCTACCTTCTTTTTCTTTTTTTTTCTTAACATATATTGCATTATTTGTTTCAGAGGTACAGATCTGAGATTCAACAGTCTTGCACAATTCACAGTGCTTACCAGAGCAATACCCTCCCCAGTGTCTATCACCCAGTCACCCCATCCCTTCCACCCCACCCCCCCTCCAGCAACCCTCAGTTTGTTTCCTGCGATTAAGAATTCCTCATATCAGTGAGATCATATGATACATGTCTTTCTCTGTTTGACTTATTTCACTCAACATAATACCCTCCAGTTCCATCCACGTCGTTGCAAA
>NW_023270366.1:0-10193 GCF_011800145.1 Mirounga leonina
AAAGCTGAGAGCCTTTCCCTTAAGATCAGGAACACGTCAAGGATGCCCACTCTCACCACTATTGTTCAACATAGTACTAGAAGTCCTAGCAACAGCAATCAGACAACAAAAAGAAATAAAAGATATTCAAATTGGCAAGGAAGAAGTCAAACTCTCTTTTCGCAGACGACATGATACTTTATGTGGAAAACCCAAAAGACTCCACCCCCAAATTACTAGAACTCATATAGCAATTCAGTAATGTGGCAGGATATAAAATCAATGCACAGAAATCAGTTGCTTTCTTATACACTAACAACGCAACTGTAGAAAGAGAAATTAGAGAAATGATTTCATTTACAATAGCACCAAAAACCATAAGATACATTGGAATAAACCTAACCAAAGAGGTAAAGGATCTATACTCTAGGAACTACAGAACACTCATGAAAGAAATTGAAGAAGACACAAAAAGATGGAAAAATATTCCATGCTCATGGACTGAAAGAATAAACATTGTTAAAATGTCTATGCTACCCAGAGCAATCTATTCCTTCAATGCCATCCCGATCAAAATTCCAATGACATGTTTCAAAGTGCTGGAACAAACAATCCTAAAATTTGTATGGAATCAGAAAAGACCCTGAATCACCAGGAAAATGTTGAAAAAGAAAAACAAAGCTGGGGGCATCACGTTGCCTGATTTCAAGCTGTATTACAAAGCTGTGATCACCAAGACAGCATGGTACTGGCACAAAAACAGATATATAGACCAATGGAACAGAAGAGAGAGCCCAGATATGGACCCTCCACTCTATGGTCAAATAATCTTCGACAAAGCAGGAAAAAACATGCAATGGAAAAAAGACAGTCTCTTCATAAATGGTGCTGGGAAAATTGGACAGCCACATGCAGAAGAATGAAACTCGAACATTTTCTAACACTATACACAAAGATAAACTCTAAATGGATGAAAGACCTCAATGTGAGACAGGAATCCATCAAAATCCCAGAGGAGAACACAGGCAGTAACCTCTTTGACATCAGCCACAGCAACTGCTTTCAAGATACATCTCCAAAAACTGTATGAAACAAAAGCAAAAATGAACTTTTGCGACTTCATCAAAATAAAAAGCTTCTGCACAGCAAAGGAAACAGTCAACAAAACTAAGAGGCAACCCACAGAATGGGAGAAGATATTTGCAAATGACACTACAGATAAAGGGCTGGTATCCAAGATCTATAGAGAACTTCTCAAACTCAACACCCAAAAAACAAATAATCAAGTCAAAAAGTGGGCATAAGATATGAAAAGACACTTCTCCGAAGAAGACATACAAATGGCTAATAGACATATGAAAAATTGTTCATCATCATTAGCCATCAGGGAAATCCAAACCAAAACCAGTTAGAATGGCAAAAATGGATAGGGAAAGAAACAACAAATGTTGGAGAGGTTGTGGAGAAAGGGGAACCCTCTTACACTGTTGGTGGGAATGCAAGTTGGTACAGCCACTTTGGAAAACAGTGTGGAGGTTCCTCAAAAAGTTAAAAATAGAGCTACCCTATGACCCAGCAATTGCACTCCTGGGTATTTACCCCAAAGACACAGATGTAGTGAAAAGAAGGGCCATATGCACCCCAATGTCCATAGCAGCAACGTCCACAATACCCAAACTGTGGAAAGAGCCGAGATGCCCTTCAACAGATGAATGGATAAAGAAGATGTGGTCCATATATACAATGGAATATTACTCAGCCATCAGAAAGGCTGAATACCCAACTTTTACATCAACATGGATGGGACTGGAGGAGATTATGCTAAGTGAAATAAGTCAAGCAGAGAAAGTCAATTATCATATGGTTTCACTTATTTGTGGAACATAAGGAATAGCATGGAGGACATTAGGAGAAGGAAGGGAAAAATGGAGGGGGGGAGGAATTGGAGGGAGAGATGAACCATGAGAGACTATGGACTCTGAGAAACAAACTGAGGGTTTTAGAGGGGAGGGGGAGGGGGGATGAGTTAGCCCGGTGATGGGTATTAAGGAGGGCACATACTGCATGGAGCACTGGGTGTTATACGAAAACAATGGATCATGGATCACTACATCAAAAACCAATGATGTGGGGGCTCAGTCGTTAAGCGTCTGCCTTTGGCTCAGGTCATGATCCCAGGGTCCTGGGATAGAGCCCCACATTGGGCTCCCTGCTCCATGGGAGGCCTGCTTCTCCCTCTCCCACTCCCACTCCCCCTGCTTGTGTTCCCTCTCTCGCTGTGTCTCTCTCTGTCAAATAAATAAATAAATAAAAATCTTTTTAAAAAAAATGATGTATTGTATGGTGACTAACATAACATAATAAAATTTTAAAAAAAGAAAAAAGAAACTAAAACACTAAAAACAAAGAAAATAATGAAATGAACTCATTTCATCACAGACGTTAAACTTTTCAAAGTACATTTATGCCCCATGCATCAGTGGATATGAAATAGTTAATAAAATCCTGAATTACTATAGTCAAGAGAGATTTTTAATAGTATTTTGTGTTGTGTAGTAGGGATCCATTTTCAGGGCAGATCCATTCTAGAAATATCTCTTCACCAAAATAAGCTACATTTAATATTCATTTGCCATAAGGAGGGTACTCAGATTTCAGAAAGATAGTGAGCCAAGGTGAAATCTCAGACAGTAGAGGTATGTATTAAAAGAAATAATGGTTAGGGGCGCCTGGGTGGCTCAGTCGGTTAAGCGGCTGCCTTCGGCTCAGGTCGTGATCCCAGGGTCCTGGGATCGAGCCCCACATCGGGCTCCCTGCTCAGCGGGGAGCCTGCTTCTCCCTCTCCTTCTGCCTGCCTCTCTGCCTACTTGTTCTCTCTATCTCTCTGTCAAATAAATAAATAAAATCTTTAAAAAAATAAATAAATAAAAGTAATGATTAATTACAATTTGTAAAGGCTTTGATCAAAGTTTAATTTTGCAACCAGAAAAAAAAAAAAAGACATATCACAAACAGTTTTAAGGGCTCCAATACAAGGCTGTGTATCGACACAGGTGAAAAATGAAAACAATGGGATTTTCGGGAGAGTTTCAGCAGAAGTTGGATAATCCTAGAAAAGAAGAATCTGGACTGAACCAGACAACAGGTGGCCAAAGATTTGCACCAATTCTTCATAATAAATAGGACTTATAAAATTAGGAGCTTATTAAATATTCTTTAGGGTCATAAATGATAATGCTTATCTTAGTTATTCAGTAAACTATATCATTCTGGGATCAATTTCTTTTCATGTCCTTCATTCTCTTCAAAATGTTGCAAGTTAAGGAGTGAACCCTAAGTATATTGATTACATCGAAATACTTGTTCTTGGAGTAGAGAAATCAGAGGAATAGTACTCATTCAAAAACCCATTACTTATGACTTATTTCCATATAGGAGAGCAAGGCATTACCCTTTCACATATATTAGTTCATTTGGTCCATCCAAACAGGTGTCATGGACCTTATTTTATGAAAAGAGATATTTAACTTTATACATAATAATAAATTATTAATTCAGGTTTTCTCACTAGACATGTCACTAGAACATGGATCATCTACTGATTCAGTGGATAAAAACAGTGCCTGGAACAGCATTTTATAACACATTGAAAATATTTGTTGAATACATAAAGTTAATAAAGCAAACAGTTGCTGCTCAACATTAAAATCTGTGTGACTTTTTCAGAACTTCAGAGTGTTAAAGGATCGTCATGTTGTTAGATTATCTTATGTCCAAAGGCCTTGTGGGCTTGGAGAAATATATTCGTTACTATTTGTATTTTGATTAATGTTTATTAGTTTAAGAAATACATTCTTTAAGCAGCCAATATTCCTCTAATTATTCACAGCTGTAAAACTAATAAATAAAAACTTAGGAATTTCTAAAATTAGATATCCCCACTCTTTTAAGCACTGATTTCAGATTTAAACACATCTAAACATTTCATTAAAATCACAAACCTAAAATTTAAGATTGTATTAAATGTTTTAAATACCTTAAGAAACAGGTAAAAAGTGGCACCTGGGTGGCTCAGTCATTAGGCGTCTGCCTTCGGCTGGGGTCATGATCCCAGGGTCTTTGGTTCGAGCCCCACATGGGGCTACCTGCTCAGCAGGAAGCCTACTTCTCCCTCTTCCACTCCCCCTGCTTGTGTTCCCTCTCTAGCTGTCTCTCTCTGTCAAATAAATGAATAGAATCTTAAAAAAAAAAAAAAAAAAAGGAGGGGAGGAAAGAAAGAAAGAAAAAAAGAAGGAAAAAAAGAAAGAAGGAAAGAAAGAAAGAAAAGAAATGAAACAGGTAAAAAGGGTGTACCTGGGTGGCTCAGTTGGTTAAGCCTCTGCCTTCAGCTCAGGTCATAATCCTGAAGTGGTGGGATAGAGCCCCACATTGGGCTCCCCACTCAGCAGGGAGTCTTCTCCTTCATGCCCCTCCTCCTGCTCGTGCTCTCTAATTCTCTCTCTCAAATAAATAAAATCTTAAAAAAAAACACACACACAGGTAAAATGTACTCAGAATACTAATTATACCAAACCACTAAAATGTTACCTACATGGATTTAATTTTTTTTTTTCTTATCCTTATTTGAACACTTTCCCAGGGTTTCAGCTTTTCTTTTGTTCCTAGGTTTAGGCTGTTCCTTCCAGGTACTATTTGTATACCTTCTTTGGGTTCTAGTAATCTTATCTAACCCAAAATAAGAATAATACTGTCAGACAAATTAAGTTGCAATTTACAGATTAGCAACTGGCTGATTCTTAGGTCATCCATAAAATCTAGTTGCACAGACCAAGTAACTTTTCTTTGGTCTCCTTTCATTACAAAATATTGCTTATTATGTCATGGGGAATTTTAAGACCTTTTTGTATAGATTTGAAATTTTGGACTCTTGAACATTCCCAAAACCATCTGTCCCATTGTCCTGTCATTTTGGTATAGCAATTTTATTGACTAGCATTATTTAAAGCTTTTTTAAAAATTCTCTTATACATTACTGGTAGAAATGCAAAATGGCACAGCCCCTGTGGAAGGGAATTTGGCAGTATAGAGCAAAACCTAACATGCAATTATCCTTTGGCTCAGCAAACCCATTCTAGAAATTTACACTGAAGATACACCATTAATAATAATAAATTACATATGCACAAAGTTACTTATTGAAATACTGGAGAAAAAGACTAAATGTTTACACAAGAAATATTGCTCAACAAACTATGGTACATCCACACAATAAAGTTCTATGCATCTGAAAAAGAACAAGCTAATCTGGAGTGAATGATTCTTTTAGAATATGTTAAATGAAACAAGTGTGAAAAAAGCATATATAGAATGTTACTTTTTGTAAGAAGGAAAAAGAATACACAAGTATTTGATTATCTTTGCAAAAATAAATACAAGAAGGACTTACCAGAAACTAATAAATAGGTCACCTATGGGAACAAGAACAGGGTTAAAGAGATAGGAAAGGAATGAAACTTCTCTGAATATATCTTTTTATAGTTCTGAGTTTTGAACCATTATAATGACTTGCAAATTCAAAAACTAAGATTAAATAAAAAATGATAGCTTTCTCCCTATCATTGAATACAAAATTGTATACCTAATTATATAATTGATATTACTGATATCAATTGATATCATTGATAATAACCATACAGAAAAAAAAAATCATTCCAATAAATTTTTAACACAGTGCTGTCATTGTAGGCACTAAGGACAAAACAAAAAATTCAAAAAGCAATCTCAAGCTATACTTAGCAACTTTGTTGTTAGTGGTGATATTATTACTACAATTCCAAAAGTATCTAGTGTGTTTTATAGCATTTGGCAAGTCAATCATTGATGTTGTTGGAGTGAGGACCAGGGTTTTCACTGGGGGGGAAAGGACATACAAAGAATAGGAAGGAAAGAAGCATCTCATTGGTTTTTAGAGGTTTGTGTTGTGTGCCTGTATGCATGCACACAGGATTCTGTATGTGTATTTGAATATATAGTTAGCTACATCCTCTATAATATCCTGGAAGCAAAAAAAAATTCCTGTAGCAAAGCCCTCACCTAGGACCTAAGGCGTGATTTCTAAATACCATTCCCCACTGAAACTTCTTGGAGAATTTGCATATCCAATAACTGAGACAGGAAAAGTACAGGTAAGCCTAGATCACACTTTTTTGACAGAAAGTAAGAAATTCACAAAAACTAATGGAGGCAAGTCAGAAAGACACAGGCATCAGCTTAACAAGTCCCCCTGGCTAATTTTGGAAAAATTTGGACTTAAAAATGAATGGCAGGAATATAACAGTAAATTTAAAAATCCACTAGTCCGATTGGTGGAAAAGATGGTGGAGGAGTAGGGGACCCTATTCCAACCGGTCCCCTGAATTGAGCTAGATATCTACCAGACCACTCGGAACACCCAAGAAATCAGCCTGAGATGTAAGGACATATATCTGGATCTCTACAAACAGATTATTGCAGGCGGTTGGTTTCAAAACATGAAGCGCAGAGCTGTGATTCCTTGGGCAGATATTGGAAGATAAATGGAAGGCAGAGGGAGCTGTGGGAATCCTACACCCCGGCAAGCGATAACCTCCTGCGCTGGGGCAGGACACAGACTTGAAGACGGGTAGCAGCAGGGAAAGGAATGCAGGGCAGTCCCCCAGGCTGAAACCTGGAGCAGCCAGGCCGCACGTGGGAACTGGGGGCAGCTGGCGGTTTTAGAAGCACAAAGGGCAGAGACCTGCCCCCGTGCCCTGACCTAGAGGCGAGGACTGGGAGCCGTGCTGAGGGATGCACAAACTAGGATGCTGCAGTCTATAGCAGCACAGACAGAAATGGAGATAGTGTGGCCTGGAGAGCTCAATGAAGAACAGACCGATCTCTCTGCTCTGAGGCAGAAGGTTGGAAACAATCTCTTCTGTTCTGACTCTTGGAAGAGATGCAGAAAGCCAAGAGGTAAAGACTCCAGAGAACAAAAGCTGTTTTCACTGAGCCCATCCCATGCCATGGGGGACAGAGCAACTCTGCCCAAACAGGGTTGCCTGAGTAGCAGGACAGCAGGTCCCTCCCCCAGAAGACAGGCTGGGAGAACAAGAGGCAAACAACCCTAAGGTCCCTATAAAACAGGTACATCTTGCTTGGATGGTGGTCAATAATTTGGACTCTGTACATTCCCTCAACCACCCCTCAACAGAATGACTAGGAGGAGGAACCCCCCAAATAGGAAAGACTCAGAGACTGTGACTTCTGCCACAGATTTACACATGGTTGCAGATATAACCAAGATGTTGGAAATGGAATTCAGGGTAGCAGTTGTGAAGACAATAGCTAGAATGGAGAAATCAATTAATGGCACCATTGAGTCTCTAAGGGCAGAAATGAAAGCTGAATTGGCAGAACTTAAAAATGCCATCAATGAGATCCAATCTAATCTAGATAATCTAACAGCTAGGGTAAGTGAGGCAGAAGAACGAACTAGTGATCTAGAACACCAATTGACAAAAAAGAAGGATAAAGAGGAGACCATGGAGAAACAACTCAAAATCCATGAAAATAGAATCAGAGAAATAACTGACACCATGAAAAGTTCCAATGTCAGAATTATTGGAATCCCTGAGGGGGTGGAAAGAGAGAGAGGACTAGTAGATATATTTGAGCAAATCATAGATGAGAACTTCCCTAGGGCACCTGGGTGGCTCAGTCATTAAGTGTCTGCCTTCGGCTCAGGTCATGATCCCAGGGTACTGGGATCAAGTCCCACATCGGGCTCCCTGCTCTGCAAGAAGCAGGCTTCTCCCTCTCCCACTCCCCCTGCTTGTGTTCCTGCTCTCATTATGTCTCTGTCTGTCAAAAAAATAAATAAAATCTTTTAAAAAAAAAGAAGAACTTCCCTAATCTGGGAAATGAAACAAACATTCCCGTCCTAGAGGCAGAGAGGACCCCTCCCAAGATCAAGGAAAACAGGACAACACCCCAGCATGTAATAGTAAAACTCGCAAACCTTAGAACCAAGGAAACCATCTTAAGGGCAGTTGGGGGAAGAGATTCCTTATTACAGAGGGAGGAACATCAGAATAACGTCAGACCAATCCACGAGACCTGGCAAGCCAGAAAGGCCTGGCAAGACACCTTCAGGGTACTAAATGAGAAGAACGTGCAGCTAAGAATACCTTATCTGCCAAGGCTGTCATTTAGAATGGATGGAGAGATGCAGAGCTTCCAAGACCAGCAGAAACTGAAAGAATATGTGACCACTAAGCCAGCCCTGCAAGAAATATTAAGGGGGCTCTATAAAAGGAGAAAGACCCCAAGAGTGATATACAACAGAAATTTACAGAGACAATCTATAGAAACAAGGACTTCACAGGCAACATGATGATAATAAATTCATATCTTTTAATAATCACTCTCAACGTGAATGGCCTAAATGCTCCCATAAAACGACACAGGGTTGCGGATTGGATAAAAAGACAGGACCCATCCATATGCTGTCTACAAGAGACTCATTTTGAACCTAAAGATACATCCAGACTGAAAATGAAGGGATGGAGATCCATCTTCCATGCCAATGGACCTCGAAAGAAAGCTGGGGTAGCAATTCTTATATCAGACAAATTAGATTTAAAACTAAAGGCTATAGTTAGAGACACAGAAGGACACTATATCATTCTTAAAGGGTCTATCCAACAAGAAGATCTAATAATTGTAAATATCTACGCCCCCAAAATGGGAGCAGCCACCTACATAAGCCAACTGTTAACCAAAATAAAGAGTCATATTGATAACAATACGTTAATTGTAGGAGACGTCAATACTCCACTCTCAGCAATGGACAGATCATCTAAGCAGAAAATCAACAGTGAAACAAGAGCTTTGAATGACACACTGGACCAAATGGACCTCATACGTATATACAGAACATTCCACCCTAAAACAACAGAATACTCATTCTTCTTGAGCACACGGGGAAATTTCTCCAGAATAGACCACATACCGGGTCACAAATCAGGTCTCAACCGATACCAAAAGATTGAAATTATTCCCTGCATATTCTCAGACCACAATGCTTTGAAACTGGAACTCAATCACAAGAAAAAATTTGGAAGAAATTCAAACACTTGGAAGCTAAAGACTACTCTGCTCAAGAACATTTAGGTCAACCAAGAAATAAAAGAAGAACTTCAACAATTCATGGAAATCAATGAGAACAAAAACACATCAGTCCAAAACATGGGATACTGCAAAGGTGGTCCTAAGGGGAAAATACATAGCCATCCAAGCCTCACTCAAAAAAAAAAAAAAAAAAAAAAACAGAAAAATCCCAAATACACAAATTAACTCTACACCTTAAAGATCTGGAGAAAGAACAACAAATAAAGCCTAAACCATGCATTAGAAGAGAAATAATTAAGATTAGAGCAGAGATCAATGAATTAGAAACCAGAAACACAGTAGATCAGATCAACAAAACTAGAAAGAAACTAGAAGCTGGTTCTTTGAGAGAATAAATAAGATTGATAAACCACTGGCCAGACTTATCCAAAAGAAAAGAGAAAGGATCCAAATTAGTAAAATTATGAATGAAAGGGGAGAGATCACGACTAACACCAAGGAAATAGAAACAATTATTAGAAATTATTATCAACAACTATATGCCTATAAATTAAGTAACCTGGAAGAAATGGAGGCCTTCCTGGAAACCTATAAACTGCTAAGACTGAAACAGGAAGAAACTGACAACCTGAATAGGCCAATAACCAGTAACGAGATTGAAGCAGTGATCAAAAACCTCACAAAAAACAAGAGTCCAGGGCCTGATGGATTCCTGGGGAATTCTATCAAACATTCAAAGAAGAAATAATACCTATTCTCCTGAAGCTGTTTCAAAAAATAGAAACAGAAGGGTAGCTTCCAAACTCATTCTATGAGGCCAGCATTACCTTAATCCCCAAACCAGGCAAAGACCCTATCAAAAAGGATAATTTCAGACTAATATCCCTGATGAATATGGATTCCAAAATCCTCAACAAAATCCTAGCTAATAGGATCCAACAATACATTAAAAGGATCATCCACCATGACCAAGTGGGATTTATCCCTGGGATGCAAGGGTGGTTCAACATTTGCAAATCAATCAATGTGATAGAACACATTAATAAGAGGAGGGAAAAGAACCATAT
>NW_023270367.1:0-28887 GCF_011800145.1 Mirounga leonina
CAAGAGCAACTGGCACAGGGGCTGGAACTGGACCTCAGGTGAGGGCCCGGGTGGGGCGGGAAGGGAGAGATCTGGAGGTGGAAGTGTGGGGTGTGGGGCTCGCATAGGAATATTTGGGGCTGTGGGCTTGGTGGAAGCAAAGCTAGTTCTGGGCCCAGTGGCTGAAGGTCTCCCATCTTCCCTACAGGCTATAACCAGTGCCCAGCGGGAGCTGCCTGCCTTCCCTTCCATTTCTACTTCCCCACATCAGCTGCTCTGTGCCGTGAAATCTGGAGTCACTCCTACAAACTCAGCAACTACAGCCGAGGGAGCGGCCGCTGCATCCAGATGTGGTTCGACCCGGCCCAGGGCAACCCCAACGAGGAGGTGGCGAGGTTCTATGCCCTGGCCATGAGTGCCGGGGCCCTGCCCCGAGGGCTGGAGCCTCTCCTGCTCAGCCTGGCCCTGATGCAGCAACTCTGGCTGCTCGGCTGAGCCCCTTTTACCCTCTGATACCTGCCCAGTCCTCCCCTGTTGAGCCCCACAGCTCCTGGCCAATCACTTCCTGCTCCTTGGCCAGGGATGGGGCTCTGACCGACAGTTTGAATAAACCAGACACCCACCATGTGTTACATGAGTTATTTGGGTGTGAGTGGGAATGTGACGTTTGCTTCCCAGTTCCCATTGATTGAAGCCAGTTAGACTTGGTCAGTTCCAGTTCTATGAACTTTCTAGATGTTGAACTGTTCTTGTAACCTAGAACATATTCATAGCTCTCAATTGCCTTTTTTAAAAAGATTTTATTTATTTATTTATTTATTTAATTTATTTGAGAGAGAGCAGGAGGGAGAGGGAGGGAGAATTTGAAGCGGACTATGTGCTAAGCGCAGGGCCCGATGTGGGGCTCGATCTCACAACCCTGAAATCATGACCTGAGCCGAAACCAAGAGTTGGATGCTTAACTGACTGAGCCACCCAGGTGCCTCTCAATTTCATTTTTCACTATAGCTTAAATCTACAGCCAGGCCCAGAGTTTTATCATTTGAATTGGACCCAAGCATTCCAGGGTTGACTGTTCTGCCCAGTGCTCAGCTCTCTGATAGAATAGAGGGGAATGAATGGCTGTGCCCAGCATGTTCTGGATGGATGGCTGGGTAGAGGTGAAGAGGGCCAGCAAGAGCCATTCCTCACTAACGGCTAATACCCACAAAGCACTCTCTACCAGGCACTGTCCTAAATGCTTTATATGTATTCCTATAGGGTATAGACACTGTTGTCTACATTGTACACATGTGGAAACAGCCACCTAAGTTAAGAAACATGGCTAAAACTGTCCCCTGCGGGGGTGCCTGGGTGGCTCAGTCGTTAAGCGTCTGCCTTCAGCTCAGGTCATGATCCTGGAGTCCTGGGATCGAGCCCCACATCGGGCTCCCTGCTCAGCGGGAAGCCTGTTTCTCCCTCTCCCACTCCCCCTGCTTGTGTTCCCTCTCGCTGTGTCTCTGTCAAATAAATAAATAAAATCTTAAAAACAACAACAACAACAAAAACTGTCCCCTGCATAAAAGCTGGGATTCCACCTCAGGCAGTCTGGCTCTTGAGAACAAGCTCTTTGCCCCATGGAGTGGGCAAATATGTGTATCTTGAAGAGATAATGGACCTCATGCTCGACCAGAGAAGCTGAGCCAGAGCCCGTCTGGCAGAGCCAGGAGTGGAACCCAAACCTAGACTCCTAGAGCTGTTTACAAATGAACGATCTGACAGATTTTTAGGCCGTGTTTTCACATTAAGTATAGTTTGTAGCAGTTATAATAAGCTAGGTTATGTTACAGTAACATATCACATGTTTCCAGGACAACTAACATTTCTTATATAAGCTACAGCGCTTGCTGTGGGGAATCTGGGATAGCCTGCACATCACTCAGGGACCAAGGCTGCAGGAGGATCCGTCTCATTGCACACTTCCATGAGACAGGACTAGGAAACCTGGCGAATTCCATATGGGCTTTTAAAAGTTCCACCCAACACTGATTTTGATGGCCAAATCAAGTCATGACCACGACTAACTTCAAGGAGGCCAGGAAAATACAATGCTAACAAGTTCTTGAAAGGACAGGGCAATGAGAATGGTTGTCAAAGACCTAATAACCACTACAAAGACCTTGTTATGTTATGGTCAGTTTATATTTCTGGCATGGTTGTGGTGACAAATTTAATCTTTCAGATTCAGGTAAGAAAGAGAACCAGCTCTGTGAACCTCTGCAAAAAACTGTATCAAGAGTGGAGCAATCGGGCACCTGGGTGGCTCAGTTGGTTGAGCGACTGCCTTCGGCTCGGGTCATGGTCCTGGAGTCCCTGGATCGAGTCCCGCATCGGGCTCCCTGCTCGGCAGGGAGTCTGCTTCTCCCTCTGACTCTCCTCCCTCTCATGTGCTCTCTCTCATTCTCTCTCTCTCTCAAATAAATAAAATCTTTAAAAAAAAAAAAAAGAGTGCAGCAATCCACTGGCCACCATCCTAGTAGTCTTACAAACAAGGCCAACATTTTCTACAGAACCAGTGATAACTATTTACAAATGGGACTTGTTTATAGATGTGTTAGAATTAGTGAAATTTAAGATTAGTATCACCTTGGGCCTGGGTGGCTCGGTTGAGTGCTCAACTCTTGGTTTCAGCTCAGGTTGTGAGATTGAGCCTCACGTCAGGCTCCTGGCTCAGCCCAGAATCTGCCTGACATTTTCTCCCTCCCCCCCCCCCCCGCCCTGCCCCTGTCCCTGCCCCTGCTCTCACTCTCTCTCTCTCAAATAAATAAAATCTTGTTTTAAAACAATTAGTATCAATTCAAGCCAACATACCTAATTAAAGACCTATTGTGTTGTTTCTGAGCCATTTATGAGAATACTAGTCTGTGTCCCACTTTCTGGAGTTGGTCATCCTCAAATTCTGAGGAGTTATTAGCTTGCAGAATGTATTAATAATTTTCCATATTAAGATCTCCTCAGCAGTAGTACTGGTAGAAGGATAGACATAGAGATTAATGGATCAGAACTGAGTCCAGAAATAAATCCCTATATTTATAGTTAATTGATTTTTGACAAAGGTGCTAAGGCAATTCACTGGGGGAAAGAATAGTCTGTTCAACAAATGTGCTGGGACAATTGATTATCCACACACAAAAAGATGAACTTAGACCTTCAACTCATACAGAAAATTAACTCAAAAGGATCATAGACTTCAATGTAACAGCTAAAACAATAAAATTTCTAGAAGAAAACAGCATACCTTCCAGATTTTGTGTTAGGCAAAGATTTCTTAGATTAAAGCTTCTACCTATTCTACAGATGGACTGTTTTCTGTTGGACCAAAAACAGGCTATCACTGAAAAAACAGATAAGTTGGATAGCATCAAAATTCAAAACTTGTGCACTTCAAAATATACCATTAAGAAAATTCAAAGACAGGGGCGCCTGATTGGCTGAGTTGTTAAGTGTCTGCCTTCGGCTCAGGTCATGATCCCAGGGTCCTGGGATCGAGCCCCACATCGGGCTCCCTGCTCGGCGGGAAGCCTGCTTCTCCCTCTCCCACTCCCCCTGCTTGTGTTCCCTCTCTCGCTGTGTCTCTGTCAAATAAATAAATAAAATCTTAAAAAAAAAATTCAAAGACAAGTTACAGACTGGAGGAAATATCTGGAAAACATATCTGATCAAGGATTTGTATCCGTAATATATAAAAAAATACTTACAACTCAATAATTAAGAAAACAACTCAAATAGGGGGCGAAAGAAACGAACAGACATTTCATCAAAGAAGTTACACAAATGGCTAATAAGAACGTGAAAGAAGCTTAACACCGTTAGTCATTAGAAAAATGCAAAATTTTTTTTAAAAGATTTTTATTTATTTATTTGACAGAGAAAGACACAGCGAGAGAGGGAACACAAGCAGGGGGAGTGGGAGAGGGAGAAGCAGACTCCCCGCCGAGCAGGGAGCCCGATGCGGGACTCGATCCCGGGACTCCAGGATCATGACCTGAGCCGAAGGTAGTCGCTCAACCAACTGAGCCACCCAGGCGCCCTAGAAAAATGCAAATTAAAACCACGGTGAGATACCATTTCACATCCACTAGAATGTCTTTAATAAATACAGCAGGCAATAACAAATGTTGGCGAGGTTGGAGAGATTGGAACCCTGATACACTGCTGACAGAAATGTAAAATGGTACGGCCCTTTGGAAAACTGTGGTATTTCCAAAACAACTTAAAACTGCCTTAAGACCCAGCAATTCCACTTCTAAGCAACTACTCAAGAGAGATGAAAATATATATCCACATAAAGACTTGTTTTTTTTTAAGATTTTATTTATTTATTTGACAGAGAGAGAGTGAGAGGGTGAGTGAGCACAAGCAGGGGGAGCAACAGAGGGAGAGGGAGAAGCAGGCTTCCCACTGAGCAGGGAGCTCGATGCGGGGCTCAATCCCAGGACCGCAGGATCATGACCTGAGCCAAAGGCAGAGGCTTAACAACTGAGCCACCCAGGCGTCCCCACATAAAGACTTGTACATGAATGTTCATAGAAGCATTATTCAGAATAGCTCAAGAAATGAAATAACCTGAAATGTTGATCAGCCGGGGAATGGATAGACAAAATGTGTTGTATCCATACAATGGAATATTATTCAGCAATAAAAAGTAACAAACTACTGGCACAAGCTAAACACTATGCTAGTGAAAGTCTATTTTTATGAAAATTCCAGAAAAGGCAAGTTTATACAAAGTAAATTAGTGGTTGCCTGGGGCTAGATTGCGGAACCAAGATTAATTATAAATGAACATAAAGGGGCATGAAAATGTTCTAAACTCATTTATGGTGAGGTTGTAACACTTGGCAAAATATTTTTTTAAAGATTTTATTTATTTATTTGACAGAGAACACAAGCAGGAGGAGTGGGAGAGAGAGAAGCAGGCTCCCCGCTGAGCAGGGAGCCCGATGCAGGGCTCCATCCCAGGACCGAGATCATGACATGAGCCAAAGGCAGATACTTAACCGACTGAGCCACCCAGGCACCCCTCACTTGGCAAAATATTTGTAAACTTTAATGGGTAAATTTTATGATATGTACAATGAGTGAATGAGTGATTACCTATATAATACTCTCCCTTGCAATGGTAGCATACAGAGAATCTTATAGGATTATGGATTTCTGTGGGGCACATTCATGAGGGGACATATTCTAAGGAATTCAATATCTGGCTCCATAAAAATCTATCATCTGAGCCAAACTATCCCATCATAAACTTTGAGAGATTAGTTGGAACAATGCAACAATCAAGGAGGGAGCATGAGCTTGGTATGATATGGACAATACCAGATGTATTGTAGAGATGTTTAGGAGAGTGGCCCATCGACCAAGGATTTTTTTAGAGAGAGTGTTTATTCCAGTTGGCACAAGTAGGGTCTACTAAATTGAGGGTTAGAAACCAGAGCCGGGGGAAAGAAAAAGGGCTACATCATATGACTACTCAAAAAAAGATCATGAAGCACATTACCAAAAATACCAGCACAATAACCACAACCATGTCTCCATCAACTTCACTAACTCCTTTAAAATTATTCCTATTACCTTTTGTGGGTTAGCATCTCCCTCCATAGAAGTCTTTCATTTTAGGGCTGGAATTTTTCTGGAAATCTCGTCTCAGAGCTCTGATAGGTTGAATCACCCAAGGGTTAGTTATGGTGGTGATGTCAGACCCATGAGTCTGTTCTCCTATCAATTATGGTAGGATCTTTAGGAAGACAGAAGGAGAGAATAGGAACTCCTTGTTGACCAGACAAAATGGTCTAGAAACCTATTAATGTCCCATATCAGAGTGAAAGAGAGAAGTTTCATTGAGGTGTAATGCAACAGAGCATGAACTTACTAGTGACTGCTGCATTTCATGAGGCCTCAGTTGATGGCTCTTTATTTACTCTATTTTAAAAAATATTTTATTTATTGGGCACCTGGGTGGCTCAGTCGTTAAGCGTCTACCTTTGGCTCAGGTCATGATCCCAGGGTCCTGGGATCGAGCCCCGCTTCCGGCTCCCTGCTCTGAGGGAAGCCTGCTTCTCCCTCTCCCACTCCCCCTGCTTGTGTTCCCTCTCTCGCTGTGTCTCTCTGTTAAATAAATAAAATCTTTTAAAAATATATTTTATTTATTTATATGAGAGAGAGAGAGAGAGCATGAGCAGGGGGAAGAGCAGAGGGAGAGGGAGAAGAAGGCTCCACACTGAGCAGGGAGCCCGATGTAGGGCTCTCTCCCAGGAGTCTGAGAGCACGACCTGAGCTGAAAGGCAGACGTTTAACCAACTGAGCCACCCAGGAACCCCTGATGGTTACTTTAAAGAGGACATATTATTAGAACCTGGGGAAGGAGAGTTAGTCTTCCCAACCCACTATTGTTGATAATTCTATTTGTCCTCTCTCATCTCCTTGAGCTCTGGGTGATATGGACAGTGGATACATTTAGAAATCTTGAGGGCCTTACAGTCTATTTTGTAAGATGTGCACCAAAATTACTATTGATAATAAAAAGTTATTTTTTTTAAAGATTTTATTTATTTATTTGAGAGAGAGAGAATGAGAGAGAGCACATGAGAGGGGGGAGGGTCAGAGGGAGAAGCAGGCTCCCTGCCGAGGAGGGAGCCCGATGCGGGACTCGATCCCGGGACTCCAGGATCATGACCTGAGCTGAAGGCAGTCGCTTAAGCAACTGAGCCACCCAGGCGCCCAATAAAAAGTTATTTTTTTAAAAGGTTTTATTTATTTGAGAGAGAGAGCATGGGGGGCAGGGGCAGAGGGAGAGGGAGAGAGAGTCTCAAACGGACTCGTGCTGAGCACAGAGCCTGATGCGGAGCTCCATCTCAAGACCCTGATACCATGACCTGAGCCGAAATCAAGAGTCAGATGCTTAACTGACTGAACCACCCAGGCACCCCTAACAATTTATTTTAAACTAAGGCATAAAGTTATCTTGGAAATACATTTGTTGACAGTCATCATGCAAGCCATGGCACGTGAAGATGAGTATGCTTTTACCCATTTGGGAAGGTTTGCAGCCACTGAACGTTCAGTCACAACACTATACCCTGTATTAAAGTCATCTAGAGGGACACCTGGGTGGCTCAGTCGGTTAAGCATCTGCCTTCAGCTCAGGTCATGATTCCCAGGGTCCTGGGATCGAGTCCCGCATCGGGCTCCCTGCTCAGCGGGGAGCCTGCTTCTCCCTCTCCCACTCCCTCTGCTTGTGTTCCCTCTCTCGCTGTGTCTCTCTCTGTCAAAATAAATAAATAAAATCTTAAAAAAAAAAAAAGTCCTCTAGAAAGGATGAGCTCCTCTCTGCTTTGACATCTTTCTCTACACTGTGGACACCATGAACAGAGCAGCTCTTTCTAATACTGATACACTAATTTTAAAAACATGGAGCATACCAACTACACCTAATTATTTTTAGCATCGCTCCTTGTATCCTTCTTCACTTATGAGAGCCATGCACTGAGAGAGCAAAGTTTTTGTGTATTCTAGCAGCTATCTGGGAAGTGCCAAGATGATTTTGGTGAAAAAGATGCCTTGATAGTTTTGTTATTCTGAATATAGGACCTGATCTTGGAGAACGGGAAACAGAAGAAAGTATTGTCTGGAAACAGCCTTAGCCTTGGTTGTGTTATTAATAAGAAAATTATATTTTATAACAACTTTGTCATTAAAAAATTTTTTTTAAAGATTTTTTTTTATTTATTTATTTGAGAGAGAGAATGAGAGACAGAGAGCACGAGAGGGGAGAGGGTCAGAGGGAGAAGCAGACCCCCCGCTGAGCAGGGAGCCCAATGTGGGACTCGATCCCGGGACTCCAGGATCATGACCCGAGCCGAAGGCAGTCGCTTAACCAACTGAGCCACCCAGGCGCCCTGTCATTAAAATTTTTAACTTCTCGTTTTATGTTATATCTTGACCCAAGAGGATGATGTGAGTGAGCACAAAACCCCCAAGTCACCATTTTTTCTAGGAAGTGAAAGTTCACATTCACGTTATGTAAGGACCTAAACTCTGCTGTAAGGGAAAAACATCCAGGAAGCCAAAATAACTTTTATTTCTTCACGTTAAGGGCAGACTGTAGGCTCAAAGATCATTTTTCTTATGGGTGACCGTAGTATTTAAAGCTTTGTACTTCTTTTTTTTTTTTTTAAGATTTTATTTATTTACTTGACGGAGAGAGACAGCAAGAGAGGGAACACAAACAGGGGGAGTGGGAGAGGGAGAAGCAGGCTTCCCGTGGAGCAGGGAGCCCAACACGGGGCTCGATCCCAGGACCCTGGGATCATGACCCGAGCAGAAGGCAGACGCTTAATGACTGAGCCACCCAGGCACCCCTAAAGCTTTGTACTTCTTAAAATAGAAGTCTGAAGATGCACTTCTGGAATGGCAGAGGAAAGACATCTGAAAATCTGCTTCTCCATAAAAGCAATAGCACGGGCAAAAATGGTCAAAAATCAATTATTTAGAAGTCCAGAAACCAAAGCTTTCAACACTCAAAGGAGAATCTGTCCAAGAAAAATGTTCCAAAAAAAATGGCCAAATGCTAGTAGGAACAATGAGTTTGGTGGTGTTTGGACCAGCTTTGTCCCCATCCTCCTCTTCCCAACTCTATGGTAGTTTCCCAAAGCGGCTGCCTCACATCTACAGCCGCTTTGAGAACCAGTGGCCTAGTAGCCACTAGAGGGGGCAGCATGGGTGTGGAACTCCCAAACAGCCCTCGCCCTAGAGAACTGTCACTCTCAGATCTGCCTGGAGGCTCCCCATAAGAGTCCCATTCATAGGGCTAGTCTTTATTTGACCGGATTCAAAGCTCACATAGTGAGAAACTCTACTTTGTCTGTCGAAACACTTTGCAGCAAATTATTTGACATCCCAGCTGCTTGAGGCAGGAACACCAGCTGATGCAAACAAGAGGCTGGCTAAAACACTTAAGAGGACTATCAGGGAATGAACTGTCAATAGAAGGCTATGAAAATCTCTGACGTTACCTGAGGATCTAGAAATTCACATATGTTTACAGAACTGTGAGTACATCCAGGAAATACCCGAGAAGGCGCCAATCCCTCAACTCTGGTGAGCTGGAGGTCTTCCTCAAGCAGGAAGTGAGGGATAAGGCAGAATAAACTGCCAGAGCATTGAAGTCTTGCCTGAACCCTTGGCAAAAAGTAGGAGACCACGAAGAAAACCAGGCAGAAACTTTGGTGACCACATATGACAAAGAAAATAAGACTTTACAGAATTAGTTCATGAAAGTCGATAAACAAATAAGCAGCAATAATAAGAAGCCATGGTTAGAGAAATCTGATTTCCAGAGTTGCCACATTATATTATTTAAAATACCCAGTTTTGGAGGCATCTGGGTGGCTCAGCCGTTAAGCGTCTTCCTTCAGCTCAGGTCATGATCCCAGGGTCCTGGGATCAAGCCCTACATAGGGCTCCCTGCTCAGAGTGAATCCTGCTTCTCCCTCTCCCACTCCCTCTACTTGTGTTCCCTCTCTCGCTGTCTCTCTCTCTGTCAAATGAATAAATAAAGTCTTAAAAATAAATAAATAAATAAAATAAAATACCCAGTTTTGGGATGCTTGGGTGGCTCAGTTGGTTGAGTGTCCGACTCTTGATTTCAGCTCAGGTCATGATCGTGGTGTGCTGGGATTGAGCCCTTTGTTGGGCTCCGTGCTCAGCAGAGAGTCTGCTTAAGGATTCTCTCTCTCCCTTTCCCTCTGCCCCTCTCCCCCACTCATGCTCCCCCCTCCCTAAAAAATAAAAATAAATAAATCTTTTTTTAAAGATTTTATTTATTTATGAGAGAGAGCAGGGGGAGGAGCAGAAGGAGAGGGACAAGCAGATTCCATGCTGAGCGTGGAGCCCGATGCAGGGCTGGATCTCGGGACCCTGAGATCATGACCTGAGCAGAAACCAACAGTCAGATGCTTAACTGACTGAGCCACACAGGTGCACCAACAAATAAACCTTTAAAAAAAATACCCAGTTTTGGAGGCACCTGGCTGGTTCAGTCAGTGGAAGATGCAACTCTTGATCTTGGGGTTGTGCGTTTGAACCTCATATTGGGTGCAGAGACCAGTTAAAAATAAAATCTTTTTAAAAAGTTACCCAGTTTTGGGGGTGCCTGGGTGGCTCAGTCGTTAAATGTCTGCCTTCGGCTCAGGTCATGATCCCAGGGTCCTGGGATCAAGCCCTGCGTCGGGCTCCCTGCTCCACGGGAGGCCCGCTTCTCCCTCTCCCACTCCCCGTTTGTGTTCCTGCTCTTGCTATCTCTCTCTCTGTCAAATAAATAAAATCTTTAAAAAATAAATAAATAAAAATAAAAAGTTACCCAGTTTTCAACAAAAAATATGAGAAATTCAAAGAAACAGGAAACTGTGAGCTATACACAGGGGGAACATAGCAATCAATAAAAATTGTCCCAGAGCAAGCCCAGCTATTGGACTTATTAGACAAAGACTTTAAATCAGCTCTTATAAATAAGAACTAGGGGCAGCTGGCTGGTTCAGTGAGTAGAGCATGCGACTCTTGATCTCATTTGTGAAGAACTAGAGGAAACTATGTCTAAAGAATTCTAGGAGGGGTGCCTGGGTGGTTCAGTTGTTAAGCATCTGCCTTCGGCTCAGGTCATGATCCCAGGGTCCTGGGATTGAGCCCCGCATCGGATTCCCTGCTCGGTGAGCCTGCTTCTCCCTCTCCCTCTGCCTGCCACTCCCCCTGCTGTTCTCTCTCTCTTTCTGTGTCAAATAAATAAATAAAATATTAAAAAAAAGAATTCAAAGAAATATGAAAATGATGTCTTACCAAATAGAGAACACCAATAAAGAAACAAAAATCATTTAAAAAATGAATAGAGGGGCACCTGGGTGGTTCAGTCGTTAAGTGTCTGTCTTCAGCTCAGGTCATGATCCCAGGGTCTTGGGATTGAGCCCTTCATTGGGTTCCCTGCTTGGTGAGGCTCCTTCTCCCTTTCCTTCTGCCTGCTCCCCCTGCTTGTGCTCTCTCTCTTTGTCAAATAAATAAAAATAAAATCTTTAAAAAAATAAATAATGAAATAGAAATTAGGGGTAGAGAGGTGCCTGGGTGGCTCAGTTGGTTAAGCATCTGACTCGATTTCAGCTCAAGTCATGATCTTAGGGTCCTGGGACATCGGGCTCTGCACTCAGTGGGGAATCTGCTTGAGGATTCTCTCTCTCCTTCTCCCTTTGCCCCTCCCCTCCACACTCTCTCTCTCAAATAATATTTTTTAAAAAAAGAAATTTGGGGTAGAATAGTACAATAAACCGAAATGAAAAATTTGCTAGAACCTCCTCAACTTGATAAAGAATATCTACCAAAAAACCTAGAGCTAATATACTTAATGGTGAGAAACTCAAAGCTTTCCCACTAAGATCAGGTACAAGGCAAGGATGTCTCCTCTCACCACTTCTCAACCTTGAACTGCAAGTTCTAAGTAATGCATCAGGACAAGAAAAGGAAATAAAAGGTATAGATTGGGAATAAAGAAATAAAAGTGTCTTTGTTCGTAGATCACATGTTAGTTTATATAGAAAATCTGAAGAAATGACAAAAAAAAAAATTCCTGGCACTAGTAAGTGATTATAGCAAGGGTGAAGAATATAAGATTAATATATGGAAACCAATTGCCTTCCCGCATACTAGCAATGAACAAGTGGAATTTGAAATTAAAAATATATATCATTTATAATAGCATCCATAAAAATGAAATACTTAGGTGAAAATCTAACAAACTATGTATAATACCTTTGTGAGGAAAACTACAAAACTGATGAACAAAATCAAGGAACTAAATAAATGGAGAAATAGTCCATGTTTATGGATAGGAAGACTCAATATAGTCAAGACTGCAGGCGTTCCCAACTTGATCTATAGACCCAATGCCATCCCAATCAAAACCCCAGCAATTTGCTTGGTAGATACTGACAAACTGATTCTATAGTTTATATGGAGAGGCAAAAGACCCGGAATAACCAACACAACATTGAGGAGAACAAAGTTAGATGAATGACAATCTCTGACTTCAAGACATACTGCAAAGCTACAGTAATCAAGACAAAGTGGTTTTGGCAAAAGAATAAACAAATTGATCAATGGAACAGAACAGAGTCCACAAATATACTCACGTAAGTATACTCAACTGATATTTGACAAAGGGGCAGTGGTAATTTCAACAAATGTAGCTGTAACAACTGGCCATCACATACAAAATGATAAAAATCTACACACACTACACACTTCACACTTTTTGTGAAGGCGCAAAATTAACTTAAAATGGATCACAGACCTGAAGAGATCACAGGTGCAAAATATAAAACTCCTAGAAGATAATGTAGAAGAAAATCCAGGTCACCTTGGGTTTGGTGATGACTTTTAAGATACAAAACCAGCTTTTGGCTTTCGGCTCGGGGAGGCAAAGGTGCAACTTTCTTCGGTTGTCCCGAATCCGGGTTCATCCGACACCAGCCACTTCCGCCATGCCGCCTAAGTTCAACCCCAACGAGATCAAAGTCGTGTACCTGAGGTGCACTGGTGGTGAAGTCAGTGCATCTGCCCTGGCCCCGAAGATCGGCCCACTGGGTCTGTCTCCAAAAAAGGTTGGTGATGACATCGCCAAGGCAACCAGTGATTGGAAGGGTCTAAAGATTATGGTGAAACTGACCATTCAGAACAGACAGGCCCAGATTGAAGTGGTACCTTCTGTCTCTGCCCTGATTCTCAAAGCCCTCAAGGAACCACCAAGAGACAGAAAGAAGCAGAAAAACATTAAGCACAGTGGAAATATCACTTTTGATGAGACTGTCAATATTGCCCAACAGATGCGACACTGATCTTTAGCCAGAGAACTCTCTGGAACCATTAAAGAAATCCTGGGGACTGCCCAGTCTGTGGGCTGCGATGTTGACGGCCGCCACCCTCATGACATCATAGATGACATCAACAGTGGTGCGGTGGAATGCCCAGCTAGTTAACTACAAAGGCAAATGTTTCAATAAAGGATCATTTGACGACCAAAAAAAAAAAAAAAAGATACAAAACCAAAGGCATGATCCATGAAAGAAAGAACTGACAAGCTGGTCTTAATTAAAATTAAAATTTTCTGCTCTGTAAAAGATGTTAACAGAATGAAAAGACAAGCCACAGACTGGGACACAATATTTGCAAAAGACGTATCTGTAAAGGACTGTTTTCTAAAATACAGAAAGAAATTCTTAAAACCCAACAACAAGAAAATAAACAACCTGATTTAAAAATAAGCCAAAGACCTTAATTAGCAGACACTTCAGCCAAGATGATATGAAAATGGCAAACAAACATATGCAAAGATGCTCCACATCATACAGCATCAGGGAAATGCAAATTAAAACAACAGTGAGATACCACTATACACCTATTAGAATGGCCAGAATCTGGAACATTGACAACACCAAATGCTGGTGAGGATGTGGAGCAGCAAGAATTCTCATTCACTGCAAATGAATGAAAATGCAAAATGATACAGCCACTTAGAAAGACTGTTTGGCAGTTTCTTAACAAAACTAAACATATTCTTACCATACAATCTGATATTTCCCCAAAGGAGTTGAAAACTTATGTCCACATAAAAATCTGTACATGGGGGGCACCTGGGTGGCTCAGTCATTTAGCGTCTGCCTTCATTCAGGTCAGGTCATGGTCCTGGGATCAAGCCCCGCGTTGGGCTCCCTGCTCCGCGGGAAGCCTGCTTCTCCCTCTCCCACTGCCCCTGTTTGTGTTCCCTCTCTCTCTGTGTCTCTGTCAAATAAATAAAATCTTTAAAAAAAAATCTGTACATGAATACTTATAGCAGCTTTATTCATAATTGCCAAATGTTGAAGCAATCAAGATGTCCTTTAATAGGTGAATGGATAAATGAGCTGTGGTACATCCAGACTATGGAATTTTATTCAGCACTAAAAAAGAAATGAACTGGGGCACCTGGGTGGCTCAGTCAGTTGAGCGTCTGCCTTCTGCTCGGGTCATGATCCCAGGGTCCTGGGATCAAGCCCCACATCGGGCTCACTGCTCAGTGGGGAGTTTGCTTCTCCCTTTCACTCTCCCTCTGTGCTCTCTCGAGTAAATAAATAAAATCTTAAAAAAAAAAAAAAGAAATGAACTATCAAGCTATGAAAAGAGATGGATGAAACTTTTTTTTAAAAAATTTTATTTATTTATTTGACAGAGAGAGACACAGCGAAAGAGGGAACACAAGCAGGGCGAGAGGGAGAGGGAGAAGCAGACTCCCAGCTGAGCAGGGAGCCCGATGCGGGGCTCCATCCCAGGACCCTGGGATCATGACCTGAGCTGAAGGCAGACGCTTAACGACTGAGCCACCCAGGTGCCCCGAAACTTTTTTAAAAAAGATTTTATGTATTTATTTGAGGGAGAGAGAGAGAGCTGGAGAGAGAGGGAGAGAAAATCTGAAGCAGACTCTGCACTGAGCACAGAGCCCGATGGAGGGCTTGATGTCGCGACCGTGAGATCAAGACCTGAGCGGAAACCAAGAGTCAGCCGCTTAAGCCACTAAGCCACCCAGGTGCCCCAAGAGATAGAGGAAGCTTAAATGCATATTACTAAGTGAAAGAAGCCAACATGGAAAGATTATATACTATATGATTCCAACTATATGAATTTCTGGAAAAGGCAAAAACTATGGACATTATAAAGATCAGTGGTTGCTGGGAGCTGGGGAGAAGGAGGGATAAATATGTAGAGTAGAGGGTATCTTTTTTTTTTAAGCTTTTTTTTTTTTTAAATAATCTCTATTCCTAACATGGGGCTCAAATTTACCACTCTGATGGGTGCCTGGGTGGCTCAGTTGGTTAAGCGACTGCCTTTGGCTCAGGTCATGATCCTGGAGTCCCGGGATCGAGTCCCGCATCAGGCTCCCTGCTCGGCAGGGAGTCTGCTTCTCCCTCTGATCCTCCCCCTCTCATGCGCTCTCTCTCTCTCTCATTCTCTCTCTCTAAAATAAATAAATAAATCTTTAAAAAAAAATTTACAACCCTGAGATCAAGAGTCCCATGTTCTATTGACTGAGTCAGCCAGGCACCCCAGAGCAGAGGATATTTTTAGGGCAATGAAAATACTCTATATGATAATGACATATATCATCCATTTGTCCACACCTAAAGAATGTACAACACCAAGAGTGAACTGTAATCTAAACTATGGACTTCAGATGATTAAGATGTGTCAGTATAGGTTTATCAGTTGTAACAAATGTACTACTCTGGTTTGGGATGTTATAATGGAGGAAGTTATGCATGTTTGGAGGCAGGGGGTATATGGGAAATCCTTATACCTTCCCCTCAATTTTGTCGGGCACCATAAGTTGCTTTTTAAAGAAAAAAATAAAGTCTGAATTTAAACATTTTTTACTAGAGGTGCTCAGCAGCAGATCTGAAGTGATAGAAGAAAGAATCTACAAACTTGAAAATAGAAATTGTCCATTCTTAAGAACAAACAGAATAAGGGGCACCTGGCCAGCTCAGTCGGTGGAATATGAGACTCTCACTCACAGAGTTGTGAGTTTGAGCCCCACATTGGGTGCAGAGATTACTTAAGAAAATAAAATCTTAAAAAAAAAAAAAAGAACAAACTTAAGGAAGAAAAATAAACAGAAACACAGAGACCTGTGGGAATACCATTAAGCATACTAAAATATGCACAATGAGAGTCCTAGAAGGAGCAGAGAGAGAATAAAAACATAAATAATATTTGGATAAATTAAGGCCAAAACCTTGATTTCAAGGCCAAATTTTATATAAAAAATTAATCTACACATCTAAGTTCAATGACTTCCAAGAAAGAGAAACTCAAAAAAATTCACACTTAAACACACTAGAGTCAAGTTATTGAAATATAAACAGAGAATCTTGAAAGGAGCAATAGAGAAATGACTCATCATTTACAAAGGATCCTCAATAAGATCAATTGTTAATGTCTCATTAGAAAAACCATATGAAGTCCAGAATGCAGTGGGATGACATTCAAAAAAATGAAAGGAAAAGACTGTCAACCCAGAATTTTGTAACCAAAAAACTATTCTTCAAAGTGAAGGAGAAATTAAGACATATACCCAAATAAACCAAAGCAGGGAGATTTTGTCACTAGCAAACTTTCCCTACAAGAAATACTAAAGGTTGTCTTTCAGGCCAAAATGAAAAAACACCAGGCAGTAACTTGAATCCACATGAAGAAATAAAGAGCACCAGTAAAAGTTACTATGTAGAGAAATATAAAATATGGTATAAATGTTTTTATATTGTAACTCTTTCCTTATCCTATTTAATGGGAAAAGACAACTTCACGAAATAATAATTATAAAACGGTGTTGATATGTTTATAATGTATAAAGATGAAATTTGTATGACAATAATACAAAGTACAAAGGAGTAGGGGAAGGAATGAAGCTATATTGGAATAAAGTTTTGAACATTATTGAAACTCAGTATTAATCTGAACCAGATTGCTATAATTGTATAACCAGATTGTTAATTGTAACCCCAGAGCAACTATTAAGAAAAAACTATAAAAATATAGTAAAAGAAACAAAAATGGAATTAAAATGGTACACTTGAAAATACCTATTAAACACAAAAGAAGGAAGTAATGGAGAAATAGAGGAACAAAAAAACCAAAATACATATATAGGGGTGTCTGGCTGACTCTGTCAGTAGAGCATGTGACTCTTGATCTCGGGGTTGTAAGTTCAAGTGCCATGTTGGGTGTAGAGATTACTTAAAAATAAAATCTTTAAAAAAATATATAAAACAAATAAAATTGCAGCTGTAAAACCCGTATCATTAGTAATTATATATAAATGGATTGAATTCCCCAATAAAAATGCAGAGATTGGCAGATAAAAAATCATTGCCCAACTATACACTCTTTACATGACTCACACTTTAGATTCACAGACACAAAAGGGCTAAACTTAAAAGGATAGAAAAAGATATATCATGCAAAAAAACCCCTAAAGGATAGCTGGAGTGGCTATAATGATATTGGGCAAATAGAATTTAAGACAAAAATTGTTAAGAGGCAAAGATATATTTTTTATAATGATATATCATATATATAATATATGTATTTATATTATATATATATAATATATTAAAAAATAATTTTTTTCGGGGCACCTGGGTGGCTCAGTCGTTAAGCGCCTGCCTTCGGCTCAGGTCATGATCCCAGCGTTCTGGGATCGAGCCCCGCATCGGGCTCCCCACTCGGTGGGAAGCCTGCCTCTCCCCCCTCCACTCCCCCTGC
Source organism: Mirounga leonina (assembly GCF_011800145.1). Lineage (NCBI taxonomy): Eukaryota > Metazoa > Chordata > Mammalia > Carnivora > Phocidae > Mirounga > Mirounga leonina. The sequence goes on from NW_023270367.1 coordinate 17,359, forward strand.
CTGTGCTCCTCTCTCACTGTGTCTCTGTCAAATAAATAAATAAAATCTTAAAAAAAAAAAAAAAGATTAAAAAAATAAATTTTTTCTAATGATAAAGGGTTAATCCATCAGGAACACATAACAATTATAAACATAAATGCACCTAATAACAGAATCCCAAAATACATGAAGTAACTAACAGAGTTGGATAGATAAATACATAATTCAAAAATAGCAGTTGGAAGGGGTGCATGGCTGGCTCAGTCAGTAGAGCATATGACTCTTGATCTTACAAAGGATCATGAGTTTGAGCCCCATGGGCAGAGAGATTACTCAAAAAAAAAAAAATAATAACAGCAGGGGCGCCTGGGTAGCTCAGTCGTTAAGCATCTGCCTTCGGCTCAGGTCATGATCCCAGGGTCCTGGGATTGAACCCCGCATAAGGCTCCCTGCTCCATGGGAAGCCTGCTTCTCCCTCTCCCACTCCCCCTGCTTGTGTTCCCTTTCTTGTTGTGTCTCTCTCTGTCAAATAAATAAATAAAATCTTAAAAAAAACCAAAAACAGCAGTTAGAAATTTCAATAACCCCTACCAATCATGAATAGAATAACTAGGCATAAGATCAACAGGGAAGTAGACTTGTACCACACTAGAAACCAGCGAGATCTAGCAGAGATCTATAGAACACACCAGCAAACAACAGAGAATATACATTCTTCTCAAATGCATATGGGATATCCTATGTTAGGCCATAAAAAAGGCACCAATACATTTAAAAGAACTGAAATACAAAGTATATTTTCTGACCACAAAGGAATTAAATTAAAAATCAATAGGAGGAAGGTTTTTTTTTAAAAGATTTTATTTATTTATTTGACAGAGACAAAGCGAGAGAGGGAACACAAGCAGGGGGAGTGGGAGAGGAAGAAGCAGGCTTCCCGCGGAGCAGGGAGCCGGATGCAGGGCTTGATCCCAGGACCCTGGGATCATGACCCAAGCCAAAGGCAGACGCTTAATGACTGAGCCACCCAGGTGCCCCAAAAAGAGAAAGTTTTAGAAAATTCACAAACATGTATAAATTAAACAATACACTCCTAAATAATGAATGAAATAAATCACAGCTATCAGAAAATAAGATGAATGAAATGAAAATGAAAAATAACAAAACTTATGGATGAAACTAAAGCATTGCTTTGAAGGAAATTTAGAGCTATCAAAGGCTATATTAAAAAGGAAGAAAGATTTTAAATCAATAACCTAACCTACTACCTTAAAAAACAAAAAAGAGCAAAATAAACCCAAATTGAGCAAAGGGGAGGACATAATAAAGAGGAAAGCAAAAATAAATGGAACAGAGGATAGAAAAACAACAGAGAAAATCCATGAAACCAAAAGTTGGTTCTTTGGATTTTTAAAAAATTAATTAATTAATTAATTAATTAATTAATTAATTAATTAATTATAAAGCAGGATCATGTCCAACATGGGATTTGAACTCATTATCCCAAGATCAAGAGTCGCATGCTGTACTGACTGAGCCAGCCAGGCACCCCCAAAAGTGAGTTCTTTGAGAAGATCAACAAAACCAATAAACCATTATCTAGATTGACCAAGAAAAAAAGAAGAATCAAATTACTAATATCAGCAATAAAAGATGAGACAACACTATTGCCCCTACATAAATAAAAACCATTGTAAGAGAATACTCTGAACAATTGTATGCCCATAAATTAGGTGCCATAAATGAAATGGCCAAATTCCTAGAAAGACACAAACTACCAAAGATGACATAAGAAGTAAAAAATCTAAATATACCTGTAACAAGCAAAGAGATTGAATTCATAATTTTGAAACTTCCCACAAATGAAAGTTCAGGCTCTCACTATCTCAGTGGTTCATTCTACCAAATGTTTTTTTTTTTTTTAAAGATTTTATTTATTTATTTGAGAGAGAGAATGAGAGACAGAGCGTGAGAGGGAGGAGGGTCAGAGGGAGAAGCAGACTCCCCGCCGAGCAGGGAGCCTGATGCGGGACTCAATCCCGGGACTCCAGGATCATGACCTGAGCCGAAGGCAGTTGCTTAACCAACTGAGCCACCCAGGCGCCCCATTCTACCAAATGTTTAAAGAATAATTAATACCAATCTGTCACGAACTCTCTCAAAAAATAAGAGGAGGAAACACTTCCCAACTCATTCTATGAGACCAATATTCCTCTGATACAAAATCAGACAAAGACATCACAAGAAAACTATAGACTGATATCCCTTATGGGTAAAGACGTAAATCATCTCAACAAAATACTAGCAAACTGAATCCAGCCACATATAAAAAGGATTATACATCATGACCAAGCGGGATTAGTCTCAGAATACAAGTAGGTTTAATATCCAAATATCAATTGATTTAAAATATCATATTACTAGGGGTGCCTGGGTGGCTCAGTCGTTAAGCGTCTGCCTTCAGCTCAGGTCATGACCCAGGGTCCTGGGATCGAACCCAGCATCAGTCTCCTTGCTCCACAGGAAGCCTGCTTCTCCTTCTCCCACGCCCCCTGCTTGTGTTCCCTCTCTCACTGTGTCTCTCTCTGTCAAATAAAAAAATAAATAAATAAAATCTTAAAAAAAATAAAATAAATAAAATATCATATTACTAGAATAGAAGACAAAACCCGCATGATGGCCACAGTTGAAACATCATTTGACAAAATCCATTCAAAACAAAACAAAACCCAACACAGGACAAACTAGGAATAGAAGGGAATTCCCACAACCTGATAAAGGTCATCTGCGAAAAACTCACATATAACATCATAATCAATGCCAAAAGCTTTTCCCACTAATATCAGTAATAAGCAAGTATATCCATGCTCATCATGGCTATTCAACCTTATACAAAAGTCGTAGCTAGGGGGCGCCTGGCTGGCTCAGTCAGTGGAGCTTGCAACGCTTGATCTCAGGATGATCAGTTCGAACCCCACTTTGGGTATAGAGATTACTTTAAGAAAAAGTTGTAGCAGGGCACCTGGGTGGCTCAGTCATTAAGTGTCTGCCTTCGGCTTAGGTCATGATTCCAGGGTCCTGGGCTTGAGCCCCGCATCGAGCGCCGCATCGAGTCCTGCATCGGGCTCCCTGCTCAGTGGGAAGCCTGCTTCTCCCTCTCCCACTCCCCCTGCTTGTGTTCCCTCTCTCGCTGTGTCTCTCTCTGTCAAATAAATAAAATCTTAAAAAAAAAAAAAAAGAAGAAGAAGAAAAAGTTGTAGCTAAGACTATTAGTCAATAAAAAGGAATAAAGGCATTCAGATTGGAAAGCAAGAAGTAAAACTATTTTTTCTTTCCTTCCTTCCCTCCTTCCCTCCTTCCTTCCTCTGCTGCAAAAAGCTTTATTGTTTCCATTTGGTCCACAGCTTGGTTAAAAAGATGCCTAGTGGCTGCAGGGAGAAGCTCTGTCACAAGTCCTGACCTGACAGGGTTGTCAGAGGCATCCCTCAAAGGCTGCTCATCTAGGAAGCAGTTCTCAGGAAGAAGTAAAACTTTCTAGTTACAGATGATACGACACTGTATATAGAAAATCATAAGGAATCCACAAAAACATTATTATTACTAATAAGTGAGTTTAGCAAATTTGCAGGATACCAGATCAATATACAAAAATCAGTTGTGTTTCTATACACTAGCAATGAACAATATAAAAATGAATTTCAGAATATAATTCCATTCACAATAGCATAAAAAAGAAGATATATAGAAGTGAATTTTTAAAAAATATTTTATTTATTTATTTGACAGAGAGAGAGACAGCGTGAGAGGGAACACAAGCAGGGGGAGTGGGAGAGGGAGAAGCAGGCTTCCCGCAGAGCAGGGAGTCCAGAGCAGCCCGGATCCCCGGACCCTGGGACCATGACCTGAGTCGAAGGCAGATGCTTAACGACTGAGCCACCCAGGTGCCCCATAGAAGTGAATTTAACAAAGTAAAAGACTTGTGTACTGAAAACTATAAAACATTATTGACAGAACTTTAAGACCTAAATAAATGGAAAGATATCCCATGCTCATCAATCAGGAGACCTAATACTATTAAGAGGGTATTACTCCCCAAACTGATCTACAGATTCAACTCAATCCTTATCTAAATCCCTTGGCTTTTTAGGAGAAATTGACAACGTGATCCTAAAATCCATATGGGCACGTAATGTTATGGACCCGGCCAAAACAATCTTGAAAAAACAAAACAAAACAAAATTAGAGGACTCACACTTTTTGGTTTCAAAACCTACTACAAAGCTACAATAATCAAGACAGTGTGATAGTAGCATAAAGGTAGATATGTAGGTCAGTGAAATAGAACCGAGAGTCCAGATTTTTGACAAATTGTATTGTGCCAAGACTATTCAATGAGGGAAAGAATAGTCTTTTCAATATATGGTGCTGGGATACAACTGGATATTCACATGCAAAAAAATAAAGTTGGATCCTCATTTTATATCTTATACAAAAATTAACTCAAATGATCAAGGACCTAAATGTAGGAGCTAAAACTATAAAACTCTTTTAAAAAACAGGGGAAGAGTTTCATGGCATTGTATGAGGCAATGATTTCTTGGATATGACAGCCAAAGCAAAGCAACGAAAGAAAAAATAGATAAATTGGACTGCATCAAAATGGAAACTGTGCACACCCAAGGACAGTTAACAGAGTGAAAAAGCAGCCTATAGAATGGGAGAAAAGATTTGCAACTCATACATCTGATAAGGGGTTAGTCCAGAATATAGAGAGAACTAGAGAGCTCCCACAACAATAAAAAGATGTATAATACAATTTAAAAATGGGCAAACAAGTTGGGTAGACATTTCTCCAAAGAAGGTCTACAAATGATCAACAAGCCTATGAACAGATACTCAACATCACTCATCATCAGGGAAATGCAGATCAAAACCACAATGGGGGGCACCTGGGTGGCTCAGTTGGTTAAGCGACTGCCTTCGGCTCAGGTCACGATCCCGGAGTCCTGGGATCGAGTCCCACATCGGGCTCCCGGCTCAGCAGGGAGCCTGCTTCTCCCTCTGACCCTATCCCCTCTCATGCTGTTTCTCTCTCTCTCTCTCAAATAAATAAATAAATAAAATCTTAAAAAAAAAAAACACAATGGGATATCACCTCACACCCACTAGGATGGCTTTTATTAAGATACAAAAAGCCGGGGCGCCTGGGTGGCTCAGTCGTTAAGTGTCTGCCTTCAGCTCAGGTCATGATCCCAGGGTCCTGGGATCGAGCCCCGCATCGAGCCCCGCATCGAGCCCCGCATCGGGCTCCCTGCTCCGCGGGAAGCCTGCTTCTCCCTCTCCCACTCCCCCTGCTCATGTTCCCTCTCTCGCTGTGTCTCTCTCTGTCAAATAAATAAATAAAACCTTAAAAAAAAAAAAAGATACAAAAAGCCAACAGGAAATAACAAATGTTGGTGAGGATGTGGAGAAATCGGAACCTTTGTACACTGTTGGTGGGAATGTAAAATTGTACAATCGTTATGGCAAATATTATGGCAGTTCCTCAAAAATGGAATTACCATATGATCCAGCTATTCCACATCTGAATATATACGCAAAAGAATTGAAAGCAGGGTCCTCAAAAGATAATTGTACGCCTTCTTCACAATAGCCAAGAGGTGAAAGCAACCCAGGGTCTTTCAGTGGGTGAATGGATAAACAAAATGTAGCAGATACATACAATGAAATATTATTCAGTTATTAAAAAGAAATGAAATTCTGACACATGGATGAACCTTGAGGACATTATGCTAAGTGAAATAAGTGAGTGACAAAGAGACAAATACTGTGTGATTCCCACTTATATGAAATATCTAGAGTAGTCTGTTCATAGAGACAGAAAGTTAAATGACGATTGCCAGGGACTGGGGAGAGGAGGAAATGGGGTATTGTTGTTTAATGAGAACAGGGATTCAGTTTTGCAAGATGCAAATATTCTGGAGATCAACTGCACAGCATAAATACATTTAACACTACTGAACTATACGCTTAAAAAGAATTAAGATGGCGAGTTTTATATAATGTATGTTTTTCCACAACTTTTAAAAAGGCCATCAAAAAATGCTTAATTATGTTTACAGAAATGCTAGGTGGTGAGATATTACATCATTTGTCAGATTTGAGACAATTTTTCTCTGTGAACCTTGACTTCTGCACTTCAACCTCTAACTGTGTCTACCTGGTTACTCAAAAATTAACCCGATAGCTGTCATTTAAGCCTACTCATGTTGTGCCAGGCTTTTCCATATATAATTCTCAACAATCCCCTGGTGAGCAAATTAAAGCTCAGAAAGGCTCACTGACATTTCCCAAGGTTGTATGAGGGATAGCGCTGTCACTGGAACCCATGCCTGACCCTAAAGCCTGGGTTCTTCCCTACTGCACCTCATGCCCCTCAAGCTAGCTTCATCCTAACAACTATTTGGGGTACCTCAAAAATTCAGATCCCCTTTAGAGATGAGCTTCTCTAGGTTTTGATGAATGTTGAATGTGTGAATCCTATAATTAATAAATTAACAAAGATGACTGAAAACGGGAATGAATACTCTGACAGGCTACTGGAGCCTTGGATGGGTGGGGCCTGGAAGACGGAAGGAGGGAAGACTGAAGAGCTGAAAGCGGAAATTACAGTCAGTGTATTCTGGCTGAGATCAGAAAACACTGGGGAAGTCCACGGCCCCGGAGCCATCGCCAGCCTGAAAAGAGGCCAGTCGGGACACAGCTGTGTGTGCTCCCAGCTGCAAAGGAGGCTCAGGCAAGATGCCCTAAGGAGGGAAGGGTGACAGGGACATTGGGTAGGGGAGGGGCAGATCTTTCTTTAGAAAGATCACTGGGGGGCGTACCTGAGTGGCTCAGTCGGTTAAGCAACTGCATTTGGCTCAGGTCACAATCCCAGGGTCCTGAGATGGAGTCCCGCGTTGTTCTGTCTGGCTCCCTGCTCAGCGGGGAGTCTGCTTCTCTCTTCTCTTGCTCCCTCTGCCTCCACCCCCACCCCCATGCTCGCACACGTTCTCTCTCTCTCTCCTGAATAAATAAATAAAATCTTAAAAAGAAAGAAAGAAAGGTCACTCGGACTCCTGTGGGGAAGGTGACTTTAAGGGGAAGAAACTGGAAGAGGGAAGACCTGACCCCAAACGCAGAGCCAAGGGAAGTGAATTCCAGAAAGGTTTTTGGAAGGACCCTTGGCCAGGGCTTTGTGGGGACGTGGGGATGGTGAGAGAGAGGAAGCAGTCTCTGTTGTCAACTTAGGTATTTCAGTGACAGCCGAAAGGAACAGACCTTTAACAGCTGGGTGTGGGGGGTGAGGGTCAGTCAGGGAGAGAGAAGTGGGTGTCACTTGTGTGGGGTGACTCCCAGGACTCTAAGCACTTGTCTAGTCGACTGCTCCAACATGGGGTACTTTCATTTTAATTAATTAATTAATTAATTAATTAATTAATTTTTGGTGGGGAGAGAGAGACACAGGAGTGGGGAGCAGGGAGGAGCAAAGGGAGAGGGAGAGAATCTTTTTTTTTTTGCGAGAGAGAATGAGAGAGAGCACGAGAGGGAAGAGGGTCAGAGGGAGAAGCAGGCTCCCCGCTGAGCAGGGAGCCCGATGCGGGACTCGATCCTGGGACTCCAGGATCATGACCTGAGCCGAAGGCAGTCGCTCAACCAACTGAGCCACCCAGGCACCCGAGGGAGAGAATCTTAAGCAGGCTCCATGAGATCATGACCTAAGCTGAAATCAAGAGTCAGATGCTTAACTGACTAAGCCACCCAGGCGCCCCCATGGGGTACTTTTATTTATTTACTTATTTTTGTTTATTTATTGATTTTTTCCCCCATGGGGTACTTTTATATTGTCCCTCAGGTCCAGGGATCTCTACACTTGTTTTCTGAGGGGTAAGGTAGGAATCTGGTGCATTAGCCTAGAGATTGCTGAGGACACCAGGATTATGATGGGTGGAGGACGGAAATGGCTTTCAGAGAACAGGGAAGGAAAACATCTGAGGAAGCAACAGTTAGAAACCATCAGTCTTTCCACATCCGTATTATTTAACCAAATAGCACCCCATGTGCTACCTCCCTTGACCTCAGTGCTGATTGGGAGAACTCAGTAGATCTGGGTCACTGCCTTCCCCAGGCTAACAGGTTTCTAAGCTGGTGAGGGAATCCAGGTGATCTGGGGTATGATGGAGAGCATGCACTTGCTGGACATGGTGTGAGGGCACTGTGTGTACCTAGCCCTTTTCAGGGGACCAGGGCATGGACCTGAACTATTTAAGTTTTTTTTTTTAGTAAATAGTAAAACTATTTACTTTTCTTAAGTAAAGTTGAGAGAAGATGTGGGCACAAATACATCTCTTCCAACTGAGGAAGACTTTCCCAGGGCCGATCCACTAATCCCAGATCCTCTCTGAGCCCACCAACCCAGGGATGAAGGAACCCCTTTGCCAACCTTCTCTACTTCAGCTTCAGGGAGCCTCAGGACCCCAGCACTGAGGGAACAGGGTCTGACCCCATCCTTCACTGTGGAGGTGGGGAGACTGACACAGGGGGTCAAGGGGGACCCTGCATGAGGCCCTCTCCTTTTGGGCCTCGGCCTCCCTAACCAAAGCTCCGTCTGCAGGGACAGAGAGACATGGCCTGGAGACTGATACCACTTCTGCTGCTGTTGGCCTGGACAGCCTCCATGTGCAGGGCCCGGACCAGGACAGACCTGCTCAACGTCTGCATGGACGCCAAGCACCACAAGACAAAGCCAGGCCCTGAGGACAAGCTGCATGATCAGGTGAGGAAAGAGTGTGGCTCAAGCTGGGGAGGGGGCTGGTTCTAATGGGGAAGAAGTCAGGGGGGTGGGGGAAGGGTCGACTGCTCAGATGCCCCCACATCCTGGGTTATTGCTGGGAGAGAAGATGACGGTAAGGTGGGGGGTATTGGCTGAGGTGATTTTAGGGGTGGCCTCCTCAGAGAATACCATGTCAGCAATGATACGATATAATCATTTGTTGAGCACTTACCAGGTGTGGTGTTTACTGCCCATGATTTCATACTCCCAGTGGTCCTTTGATGTAGCAGATAATGTTCTCCCCCACATGACACAAACGAGGAAACTGAGGCCCAGAGAAGCACAAGGACACACAGGGGACTCAGACATAAGCAGTCCTTGTGGTGGTGCAGGGACAGGACTCGGGTGGGCACTCCCAGCGGTTTGGAGGGTGAGAGATTGTCGGGGAGGATGGTTCTTCCTACCTTCACTATGTGCCAGTCCACGGAGTGTCAAGGGTGGGGGAGACGGTCTCTTCTGGCTGTGATACAGAGCAATAGGTGCTGTATATTCACTCATTCTGTCAAAATGGATGCCAGTCAGTTGTAGCTCTATTGAGACTCCATGTCTCCTTTTTATGATAAATACTCTTTATTTTTTTTTTAAGATTTTATTCATTTATTTGCCAGAGAGAGAGAGAGAGAGCACAAGCAGGGGGAGCAGCAGAGAGAGGGAGAGGGAGAAGCAGGTTCCCTACTGAGCAGGGAGCCCGATGTGGGGCTCAATCCCAGGACCCTGGGATCGTGACCTAAGCCGAAGGCAGACGCTTAACTGACTGAGCCGCCCAGGTGTCCCAATAAATACTCTTTAGACTCTTTTTCTATCCTGGAATAAAATTCAAAGCCAATAGAACCTATTTGCACATTTAACTTAAAAAATATCAACATGATTCTCTATCTGTACTACAAAGGAGAAGCACAAAGAAAGTAACTTATAATAAAATAAAGTATATTTCAATATGTCAATTCCCTGGCATGACTCCATTAGAAATCACTATCAAATAGCATGTTTGGGGGCATCTGGGTGGCTCGGTCGTTGAGCATCTGTCTTGGGCTCGGGTCATGATCTCAGGGTCCTGGGATCGAGCCCCACATGGGGCTTTCTGCTCCACGGGAAGCCTGCTTCTCCCTCTCCCACTCCCCCTGCTTGTGTTCCCTCTCTCGCTGTGTCTCTCCCTGTCAAATAAATAAATAAAATCTTAAAAAAAAACCAACACCAAATAGCATGTTTGCCTCTATTCACCAAATCACTATGAATAGGGCAACTACAGATGAAGATCGACACAGGTATCTTCTATTGGCAGCTTAAATGCTGTAAGATACTCTAAGCTGTGCTGGCATGATGACATAATTTTCTAAAACAGTGAATAACTCTGGTAAAACAAAACACATAGCACGGCTTTCCTTTTCACAGTATTTGCTGTCCTGAAAAAGCCGGTCTATATTAAAAACTTGCTAAGATATGGTGTGTCTATATGTAAGATGGAGTTCAGTTTAGATTTAGGAAATCATAGAGAGGTCTTGCGTTTACTTTTTTCAGCAAATATTTTTTTATGGGCCTGCCACGTTTCTGGCACTGGTCTCATTGCTGGGGACACAGACCTTAGTACTCGCCAAGGAGAAAGTTATTCCACATACGTTACTACATAGGTCATTGCCTTCTTCCTTTGCTCAAAATATCACCCTCGGGTGAGGCTTTTTTTTCCCCCTAAACATTTTATTTATTTATTTGACAGAGAGAGAGAGGGAACACAAGCAGGGGGAGCGGGAGAGGGAGAAGCAGGCTTCCCACTGAGCAGGGAGCCCAATGTGGGGCTCCATTCCAGGACCCTGGGATCATGACCTGAGCCGAAGGCAGACGCTTAAGGACTGAGACACCCAGGCACCCTCTGGTGAGGCTTTTCACAACCACCTTATTTAAAATTTCAACAATTGGGGTGCCTGGGTGGCTCAGTCGGCTAAGCGGCTGCCTTCAGCTCAGGTCATGATCCCAGGGTCCTGGGATTGAGCCCCGCATCGGGTTCCCTGCTCAGCGGGAAGCCTGCTTCTCCCTCTCCCTCTGCCTGCCACTCTGCCTACTTGTGCTGTCTCTCTATCTCTCTGTCAAATAAATAAATAAAATCTTAAAAAAAAAAATTTCAACAATTATCCCATACTCCACTTTCCCATTCCCTGCTGTAATCTCCATATAATTGACTGGATCCTGACACCATATCTTTTTCTCTTTCAGTTTCTTACTGTCTGTCCCCACTTACCAGGATATAAGTTCCATGAACACATATTTCTGTCTGTTTTGTTCTCTATCGTATTCTCAGCATCTAGAACAGTGACTGGAATAGAAATAGGTACTCAGTAATTATTTTCTAATGAATACATCAAAGAACTTTCTATAAAGTGTGAAGGGCTGCATCAGTGATGGCTATTGTCCCCCCAACACGGGGTTTCTCTCCGGCTCCCACGACCCCTGATCAGCCCTGTTGTGACTGAGTCTCCCCCAGGATGGGAGTTCCTGGAGGTCAAGGACAGAGGGGTCCTCACAGTAAACTTTCCTAAGACAACCCACCTGAGGCAGGAGAGCAAGAACCATATGGGGAGATGCTGGAGGTGGCAGAAGGTTGTGTGTGTGTGTTGGGCGGGGGTGGGCACTTAGTCCGGTGTCTTCCCCACGCAGTGCACTCCCTGGAAGGAGAAGGCCTGCTG
>NW_023270368.1:0-11264 GCF_011800145.1 Mirounga leonina
TGGGTATTAAGGAGGGCACGTACTGCATGGAGCACTGGGTGTTATACAAAAACAATGGATCGTGGATCACATCAAAAACCAATGATGTATTGTATGGTGACTAACATAACATAATAAAACTTTAAAAAATAAAATATAACTCCGGGCTTTAAGCCCTGCTGGTTGCAAGAACTCGTGAAATTCAGGGCCCTCCTACCTTCTAGGCCAGTTGCTATGGGGATTCATTTTTCCCATGTGCTCCCCTGTGTGCTAGTCTATCTTTCACCCTTCTTTGCAACTGCAGCTCCCTCCCCACTGCAGTGGCCATGATCTGTTTCTCTCCCAAACCAAGTCTCTACACTTCCTACCTTTTTTGATGTGGCCTCTTCTCTGGCTTTAGTTGTGGAGTTTGTTCTGCCAGTCTTAAGGCCAATTTCTCGGGTATTTAGGATGATTTGATAATTATCGAGTTGTATTTGTGGGACAAAATGAACTTAGGGTCCTCCTGCTCTGCCACCGTCTCCTATGTTTGTGTAAACTATTATTTTCTAGTGGCTTATTCAGATTCAGGTACAGTTTTTTTGTTCAGGGGGGGGTTGGGGGGCAAGAATGCTTCCGAGGTGGTGATTGAATCACATTAGGAAGCCTGTCGAGTCTAGTCATTGCTCTTTGGGGAATGTGCCAAAATTCATCAGTATGTTCAGATGTTAGCAGCCTGATCCATCATTTAAAGTCTCCCATGAGGGGCGCCTGGGTGGCTCAGTCATTAAGTGTCTGCCTTCGGCTCAGGTCATGATCCCAGGGTCCTGGGATCAAGCCCCGCATCGGGCTCCCTGCTTAGCGGGAAGCCTGCTTCTCCCTCTCCTACTCCCCCTGCTTGTGTTCCCTCTCTCACTGTGTCTCTCTCTGTCAAATAAATAAAATCTTTTTAAAAAAATTTTTTAAAAAGTCTCCCATGAGCCTTTCTTAATGGTTTCAGCATCCCATTTACTGGATCCATTACTTCATTTAGAAGCAGTGCTCTTTAAATGCACATACTCTGTGGAGTGAGGAAAGAAATCTTTTGGTTTTATAAAATTTAAAACTGAGATAGAACTCATTTAGTTTTCTTTGTAGTGGGGAAGCTCTTCTCCAGCCCCCTTGATCTACAATCTTGAAGAAGATTACCTTGCTGAACTTAGGTGAGAGGGAGCCCACTCTGTCCTTTTAGCAGAGCTCTGGTAGGAAGCTTATCTTTGTATTGACCCAAATTCTGCCTCCAGGCAATCTATACCTATTCTTTCAGAACAACTTGAAATATCTCTCTTCTTCTACAGGGTAAATCTGAAAACAATGAACATACTTTCTTTCTTTCTTTTTTTTTTTTTTTAAAGATTTTATTTATTTAATTGAAAGAGGCAGAGATAGCGAGAGCAGGAACACAAGCAGGGGGAGTGGGAGAGGGAGAAACAGGCTTCCTGCTGAGCAGGGAGCCCGATGTGGGACTCGATCCCAGGACCCTGGGATCATGACCTGAGCAGAAGGCAGACGGTTAACGACTGAGCCACCCAGGCGACCAACATACTTTCTTTTAATATATACGTCCAGGCTAAATATATCCCAATCTTTCCATATTCCTCAGGAAAATAATTTTCAGGCCATTGTCTAAATTGATCTCCTCGTGATAAATTTGAAAAGAACAAGGTACTCTTAGAGGGAATTTATTCAGTATACTTTGACTTTTTTTTTTTTTTTAAGATTTTACTTATTTGAGAGAGAGACCGTGGGAGAGAGAGCAAGAGCAGAGGGAGAGGGAGAGGCAGATTCCCTGCTGAGCAGGGAGCCCGATGCAGAACTTGATCCTAGGACCCTGGGATCATGACCTGAGCTGAAGACAGATGCTTAACTGACTGAGCCACCCAGGCACCCCCAATATACTTCGTCTTAAGATGAGTTTTGCTCCTAAAAGCTAGAGGAGGGTAGGAGGGAACAACTGAGCCAGACAGTGACCCTGTCAATATTTCTGTCAGTTGCTTTTAACTTTTTCTGGTCATTTGACATGAATCTGATGCTTAGGTGTTCTCCCCAGAAAATTTATCCATTAAAGTTTGCCTGTTACATGTGTTCATAGACCTTCACGTACACATCAAAGTGTACTTACATCTCATTAGGGGATTCAAGGCTCTTGGGTCCTCTTTCAGCTTTGCTTAGTTGTATTTTGGCCGTGTGTATGGAGTATGGTATATATGGTGAAGGATTGGGGGATAGGAGTGAAGAAGGGCAGTAATTTGGGGGATTTCTGTCTTGGTAGCTCTTCTTTGTACCATTACTTGTCTGGCTCCCCCTTCCCTATTCCTACACATCCTCCCCTTTTTCCCAGGCATAGTACTCCCCATAAGAGAAAGAAGTCACGTGTCCTTCATCACTTTATTCTTCTCACTGAGGCTGTGTTTCTTTAAGTCTGTGATTCGTATTGCCTTTACAGTAATTACTAGTTAAATCTAAGAGAAAATGATACGAGAGGATAACATTTTATTTGAGTGCTTTAAATGTGTGTTAACATGTAAAGGATCTTTTAGAAATCGTGGGGGAAAACTTTCTGGTTAGTTGTATTGAACGTGCATGTACGTGTGTGTTCTTTGCATTATCAAGTTCATATATGCACTCACTGTAATAGTATCAGCCAGTGAGACTCTTGCTCTTTTCGTTTGTTACTACAGATGTGGTAAAAGGTGAAAAGATTCTTCCAGTATTTGATGAGCCACCAAATCCAACCAATGTTGAAGAGAGTTTAAAGAGAATTAAAGAAAATGATGTTCGTCTTGTTGAAGTTAATTTGAATAATATAAAGGTACGTGTGCTAAGCAAACAAAGTTTTGACTTGCTTTAAGTAAGTTAGATCTAGGATGAGAGTTGGGCAGTTTTGATAAAGTGTGATTCTATATTTCTACTTAAAGGTAAAGTTTTTGCCCCTAACAGTATGCTTAGATTCCTTTATATTTTAGAAATTAAAGTATAATATTTTTCTGACTCGCTTTTTAAAAAGTATCATATGAAAATGTAAACCCTACAGACCGTTAGCATAAGTCTCTCTGGCTTCCAAAGTACTGCCTAATTCTAAGAGCATTTAGTCTTTTGGGTTTTTTTTTTTTTTTTGTTTTTTTTTAATCAGGTTTCTTGAGGTATTCCTTGTATTGAACCAGATTCTGCTACCTACTGAAATTCTGCCTGTTCAGTGTACAGTTCCATGAATTTTGGCCAATGCAGAAGTTGTACAACCACCACCATAGATGTGGAACATGTCAGTCCCCTTTGTTGTCATTCTCTGTCCCCAGCTCTAGCCCCTGACCACTCGTATCTGTTTTCTTTCCCTCATTTGCCCTCTCCAGAATGTCCTATAAGTGGAATCATATAGTATGAACCTTTTGAGTCTGGCTTCTTTCACTTAGCATAATTCATCTGTGTGGTTGTATATGTCAGTGGTTTGTTGAGTAGTATTCTGCTGTATAGATCTGTTGCAATTTGTTTATTCACCACTTGATAGACATATGGATTCCCTCTGGTTTGGAGTGATTATAATAAAGCCATTAAACACATATGAACATGTGAACATATGTTTTCATTTCTCTGGAATAAACAGTAGTGGGCTTTCTGGGATCTTGAGTTTTAAAAAATGCAATGCTTCCTTGGAGTAAAGAAGAAATGAGTTAGGAGGGCATAGGGATGATTAATTATCAAAGAGTAAATTCAGATTATCTCTTGAGTATTGGTTATTGTATAATAGCTGCATTAAGATTCCTCATTTTATTTTATTTTTAAGAATTCCTCATTTTAAATCTTGATTTGTCTGAATCGAGGGCTGAGAGAGCATCTGGGAATTATAAGAACCTAGGGAATAAGACCTCTGTGCTCCTTTAGCAGGTATTCCTTCCTATGAGCTGAAGAAAGCAAGCCTTGGAAAAAGCTAACATTCCTAGTTGATCACTAATTTTGATTTAAAAAAAATTCAGTCCTCACATATCTAAATCAACAGGTAATGATCTGAAAATAACCAGGCTACAGGGAATTGTAGTCTTGGTACTAAAGGGAGAAATTAGTGCCTTCTAGAACTATATTTTTCCACATTTCAGGTAGTGTAGGGTTAATCTCTCTTACTACAGCTTAAACTAAGTGACATCTCTCCCTTTGTAGAAAAGAGGATCCATTTTGAATACCCAGGTGTTGACGTCTTATAATCCAAATAGTTAAGTGTAGAATAATGAAAGTTTCTTTAATCAAAATGCTAGAGAAATGATGGTTTATACTCTCCTCTAGGTCAGCAGTTTGTGCAAATGTACCATAATAGAGAAATCAAATAGATAGGAAGGAGGCTGTTTGTTTTCCTTTGTAGACTAAATGTTTTATTTATATAATTTCTGAGTCTTTTTAACAATAAAAAAAAGTAAGTACGAATATATTTGACTAATGGACCGAATTTCCTGAAAACTAAAATGTTGTATTTCACATGATTGTCTTCCAAGAATATCCCAGTTCCAACCCTAAAAGATTTTGCAAAAGCTTTGGAAACCAACACGCACGTGAAATATTTCAGTCTTGCGGCCACGCGGAGCAATGACCCTGTCGCTGTTGTAAGTAAGCTGCTACTGATAATAGTGAAATTGTGACTATGGTATGTTATAGAGGTGGCTCAGCTGATTTAATGATCAATATTTACTCTCTTTTCAATTGATGTTTAGCTCATTATTAGGCAATACATTATTTACTCTTTTATGTTTATTTTTTCCTATATTTCTTGCCTATAATTTTAAAAAACATTAGTGAAGTCATGCAATATATGCTGTTTTGTAACTTAATTTTTCACTGAACAATATATCTTAGAGATCTTTTCATATTACTACATAAAGTTCTACACCATTCTTCTAACATCTGCAGAGGATTCCATTTATGGATCTACCGTGTTGGATTTTGTCAAATGCTTTTAATGTGTGTTTTGAGATGATCATGTGGTTTTTGTACTTTAGTAATACGGTGTATTACATTGATTAACTTTTGCATATTAAGTCAGCCTTGCATTCCTGAGGTAAATCCCACTTGATCATGGTATGAACCTTTTTCTTCACTTGGCTTTGAGGACATCACTCCCTTTGACCTCCTCTCTCCTCACTAGACCTCCTCTGGTCCCTCCACATCTTCTCAACCGCTAAGCATTGGAATGGCCCAGGGCTCAGTCCTAGGTCTTCTTTTCTTTGTCTATGCTCACTTTCTAGGTGATGTCACTCTGTTTCATTGCTATGTGTTATCTGTATATGCTTTGGACTCCCAGGATTGTTATTCCCAGTTCATACCCCTCTCCTGAACTATGTGCTCATGTCCACCTACTTAATCCCTTGCTTGGCTGTCTAACATCCCATATGGTCCCAAACCAAACTCCTGGCTTCTACCCCACACCTGCTCCTCTCCCATTTTTTCCTGTCTCACTAAATGACAACTTCATCCTTTCCTTTGCTCAAGACAAAAAGAAATGGAGTTATCCTTGACTTCCCTATCTCACAACCTTAAATGTATATCCAGCCTTGTCTTCCAGATATTCCAGAATCTAACCATTCCTCACCATTTTCTCAACTACCACGCCAGTCAGTCTAAGCCAGTATCTTCTCTCATCTGTATTCTTACAATAGCCTCCTCACTGAGCTGCCTGTGTCTATCTTTCCCACCTCCAAACCAGCTTGTTTCCATAGCATCAAAAGTGATTTACTTATTTATTTGAGATCAAGAGTGAGAGAGCACGAGCTGGGATGGAGGCGGGAGGTCAGAGGCAGAGGGAGAAGCAGGCTCCCTGCTGAGCAGGGAGCGCGACGTGGGGCTCAATCCCCTGACTTGACCCAGGGATCATGACCCGAGCTGAAGATGGGATGTTTAACCAACTGAGCCATCCAGGCGCCCCCAAAAGTGATTTTTTAAAAACTTTAGTGGGAGACTAGGAAAGATGGCAGAGGAGTAGGGGACCCTATTTCAACTGGTCCCTGGAATTGAGCTGGATATCTACCAGACCACTCTGAGTGCCCACGAAACCAGCCTGAGATGTAAGAAGATCTGGATCTCTACAAGCAGAATATCGCAGGTGTTTGGTTTTGAGGCATGAAGCTGGGAGCCCTGATTCCGCGGGCAGATATCGGAGGATAAACGGCAGCAGGAGGGTGCCTGGCTGTGGGGATCCTACACCGCTGGTGAGTGACAGCCTCGCGCGCTGCGTACGGGGCAGACTCACGGGGCAGACTCACAGACCGGTAGTGGCGGGAAAAGGAATTTAGGGCAGCCCCCGGGGCAGAAACCTGGAGTGGCAGGGTTGTGCATGAGAACTGGGGGAGCGGCTGGCAGTTTTAGAAGCACAAAGGGCAGAGACCTGCCCCGACCTGGAGGCAGGACTGGGGGCGCTGCGGAGGGGCGCACAACCCAGGACGCTGCAGTTTATAGCAGCAAGGACAGAAACGGAGACAGTGTGGCCTGGAGAGCTCACTGAAGAACAGACTGCGGTCTCTCTGCTCTGAGGCAGAGGGTTGGAAACAGTCTCTTCTGCTCTGACTCGCGGAAGAGATGCGGAAAGCCGCCAGGGAAAGCCGCCAGAGAACAAAAGCCCCAAAAACTGATGCCCGCTGAGCCCATCCCCCGCCACAGGGGGGCAGGGCAACTCTGTCCAAACAGGGTTGCCTGAGTAACAGCGTGGCAGGCCCCTCCCCCAGAAGACAGGCTGGGAAAACAAGAGGCCAGCAACCCTAAGGTCCCAAGAAAACAGGTGCATCTTGCTTGGGTTCTGGTCAATAATTTGGACTCTATACATTCCCTCAAACACCCATCAACAGAATAACTAGGAGGAGGAGCCCCCAAAATAGAAAAGGCTCAGAGATTATGACTTATGCTGCAGACTTACAAATGGATGCAGATATAACCAAGATGTCGGAGATGGAATTCAGGCTAGCAATTGTGAAGACAGTGGCTAGAATGGAGAAATCAATTAATGGCAACATAGAGTCTCTAAGGGCAGAAATGAAAGCTGAATTGGCAGAACTTAAAAATGCTATCAATGAGATCTAATCCAATCTAGATAATCTAACAGCTAGGGTAACTGAGGCAGAAGAGTGAATAAGCAACCTGGAAGACAATATAATAGATAAAAAGGGAAAAGAGCAGGCCAGGGAAAAACAACTCAGAATCCATGAAAATAGAATCAGAGAAATAAGTGACACCATAAAGGTTCCAATGTCAGAATAATTGGAATCCCGGAGGGAGTGGAGACAGAGAGAGGACTAGAAGGTGTATTTGAGCAAATCGTAGCTGAGAACTTCCCTAATGTGGGGAATGAAACAAACATTCGCATCCTAGAGGCAGAGAGGACCCCTCCCAAGATCAAGGAAAACAGGCCAACACCCCGGCATGTAATAGTAAAACTTGGAAATCTTAGAACCAAGGAAACCATCTTAAGGGCAATTAGGGGGAAGAGATTCCTTACATACAGAGGGAGGAACATCAGAATAACGTCAGACCTATCCACAGAGACCTGGCAAGCCAGAAAGGCCTGGCAAGACATATTCAGGGTACTAAATGAGAAGAACATGCAGCCAAGAATACTTTATCCGGCAAGGCTTTCATTTAGAATGGATGGAGAGATGCAGAGCTTCCACGACCGGCAGAAGTTGAAAGAATATGTGACCACTAAGCCAGCCCTGCAAGAAATATCAAGGGGGGTTCTAGAAAAGGAGAAAGACCCCAAGAGTGATCTACAACAGAAATTTACAGGGACAATCTATAAAAACAACATCTTCAGAGGCAACATGATGACAATTCATATCTTTCAATAATCACTCTCAACGTGAGTGGCCTAAACGCTCCCATAAAACGGCACAGGGTTGCAGATTGGATAAAAACACAGGACCCATCCATATGCTGCCTACAAGAGACTCATTTTGAACATAAAGATACATCCAGACTGAAAGTGAAGGGATGGAGATCCATCTTCCATGCCAGCTGACCTCAAAAGAAAGCTGGGGTAGCAATTCTTAATATCAGACAAATTAGATTTTAAACTAAAGTCTGTAATTAGAGACACAGAAGGACACTATATCATTCTTAAAGTGTCTATCCAACAAGAAGATCTAACAATTGTAAATATCTATGCCCCCAACATGGGAGCAGCCATCTACATAAGCCAACTGTTAACCAAAATAAAGAGTCATATTGATAACAATACGTTAATTGTAGGAGACCTCAATACTCCACTCTCAGCAATGGACAGATCATCTAAGCAGAAAATCAACAAGGAAACAGAGCTTTGAATGATACACTGGATCAGATGGACCTCATAGATATTTACAGAACATTCCACCCTAAAACAACAGAATACTCATTCTTCTCGAGCGCACATGGAACTTTCTCCAGAATAGACCACATACTGGGTCACAAATCAGGTCTCAACCGATACCAAAAGATTGAGATTATTCCCTGCATATTCTCAGACCACAATGCTTTAAAACTGGAACTCAATCATAAGAAAAAATTTGGCAGAAATGCAAACACTTGGAAGCTAAAGACCATTCTGCTCAAGAATGTTTGGGTCAACCAGGAAATCAAAGAAGAACTTAAACAATTCATGGAAATCAACGAGAACGAAAACACATCGGTCCAAAACCTATGGGATACCGCAAAGGCGGTCCTAAGGGGGAAATACATAGCCATCCAAGCCTCACTCAAAAAAAATAGAAAAATCCCGAATTCACCAACTAACTCTACACCTTAAAGAACTAGAGAAAAAGCAACAAACGATGCCTAAGCCACGCATTAGAAGAGAAATAATTAAAATTAAAGCAGAGATCAATGAGTTAGAAACCAGAAACACAGTAGATCAGATCAACGAAACTAGAAGTTGGTTCTTTGAAAGAATTAATAAGATCGATAAACCACTGGCCAGACTTATCCAAAAGAAAAGAGAAAGGACCCAAATTAATAAAATTATGAATGAAAGGGGAGAGATCACAACTAACACCAAGGAAATAGAAACAATTATTAGAAATTATTATCAACAACTATATGCCAATAAACTGAGCAATCTGGATGAAATGGAGGCCTTCTTGGAAACCTGTAAGCTGCCAAGACTGAAACAGGAAGAAACTGACAACCTGAATAGGCCAATAACCAGTAATGAGATTAAAGCAGTGATCAAAAACCTCCCAAAAAACAAGAGTCCAGGGCCTGATGGGTTCCCTGGGGAGTTCTACCAAACATTCAGAGAAGAAATAACACCTATTTTACTGAAGCTGTTTCAAAAAATAGAAACAGAAGGAAAACTTCCAAACTCATTCTATGAGGCCAGCATTACCTTAATCCCCAAACCAGGCAAAGACCCCATCAAAAAGGAGAATTTCAGACGGATATCCCTGATGAATATGGATTCCAAAATCCTCAACAAAATCCTAGCTAATAGGATCCAACAATACATTAAAAGGATCATCCACCACGACCAAGTGGGATTTATCCCCGGGATGCAAGGGTGGTTCAACATTCGCAAATCAATCAGTGTGATAGAACACATTAATAAGAGGAGGGAGAAGAACCATATGGTCCTCTCAATTGATGCAGAAAAAGCATTTGACAAAATACAACATCCTTTCCTGATTAAAACTCTTCAGAGTATAGGGATAGAGGGAACATTCCTCAAGTTCATAAAATCCATCTATGAAAAACCCACAGCGAATATCATCCTCAATGTGGAAAAGCTGAGAGCCTTTTCCTTAAGATCAGGAACACGTCAAGGATGCCCACTCTCGCCACTATTCTTCAACATAGTACTAGAAGTCCTAGCAACAGCAATCAGACAACAAAAAGAAATAAAAGGTATTCAAATTGGCAAAGAAGAAGTCAAACTCTCTTTTCGCAGATGACATAATACTTTATGGAAAACCCAAAAGACTCCATCCCCAAATTACTAGAACTCATACAGCAATTCAGTAATGTGGCAGGATACAAAATCAATGCACAGAAATCAGTTGCTTTCTTACACGCTAACAACGCAACTGTAGAAAGAGAAATTAGAGAAGCGATTCCATTTACAATAGCAGCAAAAACCATAAGATACCTCGGAATAAACCTAACCAAAGAGGTAAAGGATCTATACTCTAGGAACTACAGAACACTCATGAAGGAAATTGAAGAAGACACAAAAAGATGGAAAAATATTCCATGCTCATGGATCGGAAGAATAAACATTGTTAAAATGTCTGTGCTACTAGGAGCAATCTATACCTTTAATGCCATCCCGTTCAAAATTCCAATGACATTTTTCAAAGTGCTGGAACAAACAATCCTAAAATTTGTATGGAATCAGAAAAGACCCCGAATCGCCAAGGAAATGTTGAAAAAGAAAAAGCTGGGGGCGTCACGTTGCCTGATTTCAAGCTATATTACAAAGCTGTGATCACCAAGACAGCATGGTACTGGCACAAAAATAGACATATAGACCAATGGAACAGAATAGAGAACCCAGATATGGACCCTCAACTCTATGGTCAAATAATCTTTGACAAAGCAGGAAAAAATATGCAATGGAAAAGGACAGTCTCTTCAATAAATGGTGCTGGGAAAATTGGACAGCCATATGCAGAAGAATGAAACTCGACCATTCTCTAGCACCATTCACAAAGATAAACTCAAAGTGGATGAAAGACCTCAATGTGAGACAGGAATCCATCAAAATCCTAGAGGAGAACATAGGCAGTAACCTCTTTGACATCGCCCACAGCAACTTCTTTCAAGATACATCTCCAAAAGCTAGTGAAACAAAAGCAAAAATGAGTTTTTGGGACTTCATCAAGATAAAAACCTTCTGCACAGCAAAGGAAACAGTCAACAAAACAAAGAGGCAACCCACAGAATGGGAGAAGATATTTGCAAATGACATTACAGATAAAGGGCTGGTATCCAAGATCTATAAAGAACTTCTCAAACTCAACACCCAAAAAACAAATAATCAAGTCAAAAAGTGGGCAGAAGATATGAAAAGACACTTCTCTGAAGAAGACATACAAATGGCTAACAGACACATGAAAAAATGTTCATCATCATTAGCCATCAGGGAAATCCAAATCAAAACCACGTTGAGATACCACCTTACACCAGTTAGAATGGCAAAAATGGACAGGGAAAGAAACAACAAATGTTGGAGAGGTTGTGGAGAAAGGGGAACCCTCTTACACTGTTGGTGGGAATGCAAGTTGGTACAGCCACTTTGGAAAACAGTGTGGAGGTTCCTCAAAAAT
>NW_023270369.1:0-8985 GCF_011800145.1 Mirounga leonina
TGTATTTTGTCAAATGCTTTTTCTGCATCAATTGAGAGGACCATATGGTTCTTCTCCCTCCTCTTATTAATGTGTTCTATCACACTGATTGATTTGTGAATGTTGAACCACCCTTGCATCACGGGGATAAATCCCACTTGGTTGTGGTGGATGATCCTTTTAAAGTATTGTTGGATCCTTTTAGCTAGGATTTTGTTGAGGATTTTGGAATCCATATTCATCAGGGATATCAGTCTGAATTCTCCTTTTTGATTTGTCTTTGCCTAGTTTGGGGATTAAGGTAATGCTGGCCTCATAGAATGGGTTTGGAAGCTTTCCTTCTGTTTCTATTTTTTGAAATGGCTTCAGTAGAATAGGTATTATTTCTTCTTTGAATGGTTGGTAGAATTCTCCAGGGAATCCATCAGGCCCTGGACTCTTGTTTTTTGGGAGGTTTTTGATCACTTCCTCAATCTTGTTACTGGTTATTGGCCTATTCAGGTTGTCAATTTCTTCCTGTTTCAGTCTTGGCAGCTTATAGGTTTCCAGAAAGGCATCCATTTCATCCAGATTGCTCAGTTTATTGGCATATAGTTTTTGATAATAATTTCTAAAAATTGTTTCTATTTCCTTGGTGTTAGTCGTGATCTCTCCCCTTTCATTCATAATTTTATTCATTTGGGTCCTTTCTCTTTTCTTTTGGATAAGTCTGGCCAATGGTTTATCGATCTTATTAATTCTTTCAAAGAACCAACATCTAGTTTCATTGATCTGATCTACTGTGTTTCTGGTTTCTAATTCATTGATTTCTGCTCTAATTTTAATTATTTCTCTTCTAATGCATGGCTTAGGCATCGTTTGTTGCTTTTTCTCTAGTTCTTTAAGGTGTAGAGTTAGCTGGTGAATTCGGGATTTTTCTAATTTTTTGAGTGAGGCATGGATAGCTATGTATTTCCCCCTTAGGACGGCCTTTGCAGTATCCCATAGGTTTTGGACCAATGTGTTTTTGTTCTCATTGATTTCCATGAATTGTTTAAGTTCTTCTTTGATTTCCTGGTTGACCCAAACATTCTTGAGCAGAGTGGTCTTTAGCTTCCAAGTGTTTGAATTTCTTCCAAATTTTTTCTTGTGATTGAGTTCCAGTTTTAGAGCATTGTGGTCTGAGAATATGTAGGGAATAAGCTCAATCTTTTGGTATCGGTTGAGACCTGATTTGTGACCCAGTATATGGTCTCTTCTGGAGAAAGTTCCATGTGCGCTTGAGAAGAATGAGTATTCTGTTGTTTTAGGGTGGAATGTTCTGTAAATATCTATGAGGTCCATCTGGTCCAATGTATCATTCAAAGCTCTTGTTTCCTTGTTGATTTTCTACTTAGATGATCTGTCCATTGCTGAGAGTGGAGTATTGAGGTCTCCTACAATTAACGTATTGTTATCAATGTGACTCTTTATTTTGGTTAACAGTTGGCTTATGTAGATGGCTGCTCCTATGTTGGGGGCATAGATATTTACAATTGTTAGATCTTCTTGTTGGATAGACCCTTAGAATGATATAGTGTCCTTCTGTGTCTCTAATTACAGACTTTAGTTTAAAGTTTAATTTGTGTGATATAAGAATTGCTACCCCAGCTTTCTTTTGAGTTCCGCTGGCATGGAAGATGGATCTCCATCCCTTCACTTTCAGTCTGGATGTATCTTTAGGTTCAAAATGAGTCTCTTGTAGACAGCATATGGATGGGTCCTGTCTTTTTATCCAATCTGTAACCCTGTGCCATTTTATGGGAGTTTTAGGCCATTCACATTGAGAGTGATTATTGAAAGATATGAATTGTCATCATATTGCCTGTGAAGACATTGTTTTTATGGATTGTCCCTGTAAATTTCTGTTGTACATCACTCTTGGGGTCTTTCTCCTTTTATAGAACCCCCCTTAATATTTCTTTTAGGGCTGGCTTAGTGGTCACATATTCTTTCAGTTTCTGCTGGTCGTGGAAGCTCTGCATCTCTCCATCCATTCTAAATGAAAGCCTTGCTGGATAAAGTATTCTTGGCTGCATGTTCTTCTCATTTAGTACCCTGAATATGTCTTGCCAGGCCTTTCTGGCTTGCCAGGTCTCTGTGGATAGGTCTGACGTTATTCTGATGTTCCTCCCTCTGTGCGTAAGCAATCTGTTCCCCCTAACTGCCCTTAAGATGGTTTCCTTGGTTCTAAGATTTGCAAGTTTTACTATTATATGCCGGGGTGTTGGCCTGTTTTCCTTGATCTTAGGAGGGGTCCTCTCTGCCTCTAGGACACGAATGTTTGTTACATTCCCCAGATTCGGGAAGTTCTCAGCTACAATTTGCTCAAATACATCTTCTAGTCCTCTCTCTCTCTCCCCTCTGGGATTCCAATTATTCTGACATTGGAACGCTTCATGGTGTCACTTATTTCTCTGATTCTATTTTCATGGATCCTGAGTTGTTTTTCCCTGGCCTCCTCTTTTCCCTTTTTATCTATTATATTGTCTTCCAGGTCACTTATTCGCTCTTCTGCCTCAGTTACCCTAGCTGTTAGATTATCTAGATTGGATTGAATCTCATTGATAGCATTTTTAAGTTCTGCCAATTCACCTTTTATTTCTGCCCTTAGAGACTCTATGTTGCCATTAATTGATTTCTCCACTCTAGCCATTGTCTTCACACTTGCTAGCCTGAATTCCATGTCCGACATCTTGGTTATATCTGCATCCATTCGTAAATCTGCAGCATAAGTCATAATCTCTGAGTCTTTTCTATTTTGGGGGCTCCTCCTCCTAGTCATTCTGTTGATGGGTGTTTGAGGGAATGTATAGAGTCCAAATTATTGACCAGAACCCAAGCAAGATGCACCTGTTTTTTTGGGACCTTAGGGTTGCTGACCTCTTGTTTTCCCAGCCTGTCTTCTGGGGGAGGGGTCTGCTGTGGTGTTACTCAGGCAACCCTCTTTGGGCGGAGTTACCCTGCCCCCCTATGGCAGGGGATGGGCTCAGCGGGAATCAGTCTTTGGGGCTTTTGTTCTCTGGTGGCTTTCCCTGGCAGCTTTCCGTGTCTCTTCTGAGTCAGAGCAGAAGAGAGAATTTCCAACCTTCTGCCTCAGAGCAGAGAGATTGCAGTCTGTTCTTCAGTGAGCTCTCCAGGCCACACTGTCTCCGTTTCTGTCCGTGCTGCTATAAACTGCAGCATCCTGGGTTGTGTGCCCCTCCGTAGCGCTCCCAGTCCTGCCTCCAGGTCGGAGCATGTCTCTGCCCTTTGTGCTTCTAAAACTGCCAGCCGCTCCCAGTTCATGTGCGTAACCCCGCTGCTCTGGGTTTCTGGCCCAGGGGCTGCCCTAAAGTCCTTTCCCCGCCGCTACTGGTCTGCGAGTCTGTGCCCCGTCGGCAGCACACGAGGCTGTTGCTCATTGGCGGTGCAGGATCCCCACGTCCAGACACCCTCCCGCTGCCTTTTATCCTCCGATATCTGCCCACGGAATCACGGCTACCCGCTTTGTACCTCGGAACCAACTACCTGCAATATTCTCTTCGTAGAGATCCAGATGTTCTTACATCACAGGCTGGTTTCGTGGGTGCTCAGAGTGGTCTGGTAGATATCCAGCTCAATTCCGGGGACCAGTTGAAATAGGGTCCCCTACTCCTCCACCATCTTTCCCCTTCTGCCCATTTCTTAATTGGATCATTTGTTCTTTGGGTGTTGAGTTTGATAAGTTCTTTATAGATTTTGGATACTAACCCTTTATCTGATATGTCATTTGCAAATATCTTCTCCCATTCTGTCAGTTGTCTTTTGGGTTTGTTGACTGCTTCATTTGCTGTGCAAAAGCTTTTTATCTTGATGAAGTCCCAATAGTTCATTTTTGCCCTTGCTTCCCTTGCCTTTGGCTATGTTTCTAGGAAGAAGTTGCTTCGGCTGAGGTCGAAGAGGTTGCTGCCTGTGTTCTTCTTTAGGATTTTGATGGACTCCTGTCTCACATTGAGGTCTTTCAACCATTTTGAGTCTATTTTTGTGTGTGGTGTAGGGAAATGGTCCAGGTTCATTCTTCTGCATGTCGCTGTATAATTTTCGGAACACCATTTGTTGAAGAGACTGTCTTTTTTCCATTGGACATTCTTTCCTGCTTTGTTGAAGATTAGTTGACCATAGAGTTGAGGGTCCATTTCTGGGCTATTCTGTTCCATTGATCTATGTGTCTGTTTTTGTGCCAGTACCATACTTCTTGATGACTACAGCTTTGTAATAGAGCTTGAAGTCCGGAATTGTGATGCCACTGACTTTGCTTTTCTTTTTCAACATTCCTATGTGTATTCGGGGTCTTTTCTCATTCCATACAAATTTTAGGATTATTTGTTCCATTTCTTTGAAAAAAGTGGATGATATTTTGGTAGCGATTGCATTAAATGTGTAGATTGCTCTAGGTAGCATTGACATCTTCACAATATTTGTTCTTCCAATCCATGAGCATGGAACATTTTTCCATTTCTTTGTGTCTTCCTCAATTTCTTTCATGAGTATTTTGTAGTTTTCTGAGTACAGATCCTTTGCCTCTTTGGTTAGATTTATTCCTATGTATCTTATGGTTTTGGGTGCAATTGTAAATGGGATCAACTCCTTAATTTTTCTTTCTTCTGTCTTGTTGTTGTTGTATAGAAATGCCACTGCTTTCTGTGCATTGATTTTATATCCTGCCACTTTACTGAATTCCTGTATGAGTTCTAGCAGTTTTGGGTGGAGTTTTTTGGGTTTTCCACATAAAGTGTCATATCATCTGCAAAGTGTGAGAGTTTGACTCCTTCTTTGCCAATTCAAATGCCTTTTATTTATTTTTTTTTGTTGTCTGATTGCGGAGGCTAGGACTTCTAGTACTGTGTTGAATAACAATACCAGATAGTGGACATCCCTGCCGTGTTCCTGACCTTAGGGGGAAAGCTCTCAGTTTTTCCCCATTGAGAATGATATTTGCTGTGGGTTTTTCATAGATGGCTTTTATGATATTGAGGTATGTACCCTCTATCCCTCTACTCTGAAGAGTTTTGATGAAGAAAGGATGCTCTACTTTGTCAAATGCTTTTTCTGCATCTATTAGGAGGATCATATGGTTCTTGTTCTTTCCTTTATTAATGTAGTGTATCACATTGATCGATTTGCAGATGTTGAACCAAACTTGCAGCCCAGGAATGAATCCCACTTGGTCGTGGTGAATAATCCTTTTAATGTACTGTTGGATTGTAGTGGCTAGTATTTTGGTGAGAATTTTTGCATCCATGTTCATCAGGGATATTGCTCTGTAATTCTCCTTTTTGATGGGGTCTTTGTCTGGTTTTGGGATCCAGATAATGCTGGCCTCATAAAATGAGTTTGGAAGTTTTCCTTCCATTTCTACTTTTTGGAACAGTTTCAGAAGAATAGGTATTAATTCTTCTTTAAATGTTGGGTAGAATTCCCCTGGGAAGCCATCTGGCCCTGGGCTCTTCATTTTGGGGAGATTTTTGATTACTGCTTCAATTTCCTTGGTGGTTATAGGTTTGTTCAGGTTTTCTATTTCTTCCTGGTTCAGTTTTGGTAGTTGATACACCTCTAGGAATGCATCCATTTCTTCCAGATTATCTAATTTGCTGGCATATAGTTGCTCATAATATGTTCTAATAATTATTTGTATTTCTTTGGTGTTGGTTCTGATCTCTCCTCTTTCATTTATTTTATTTATTTGGGTCCTTTCTCTTTTCTTTTTGATAAGTCTGGCCAGGGCTTTATCAATCTTATTAATTCTTTCAAAGAACCAGCTCCTGGTTTTGTTGATCTGTTCTGCTGTTCTTTGGTTTCTATTTCATTGATTTCTGCTCTGATCTTTATTATTTCTCTTCTCCTGCTGGGTTTAAGCTTTATTTACTGTTCTTTCTCCAACTCCTTTTGGTGTAGGGTTAGGTTGTGTATTTGAGACCTTTCTTGTTTCTTGAGAAAGGCTTGTATTGCTATATACTTTGCTCTTAGGACTGCCTTTGCTGTATCTCAAATATTTTGAATAGTTGTGTTCTCATTTTCATTTGTTTCTATGAATTTTTAAAATTCTTCTTTAATTTCCCAGTTGACCCATTCATTCTTTAGTAGGATGCTCTTTAGCCTCCATGTATTTGATTTCTTTCCAACTTTCCTCTTGTGATTGAGTTCTAGTTTCAAAGCATTGTTGTCTGAAAATATGCAGGGAATGATCCCAGTCTTTTGGTACCAGTTGAGACCTGATTTGTGACCCAGGGTGTGATCTATTTTGGAGAATGTTCCATGTGTACTAGAGAAGAATGTGTATTCTGTTGCTTTGGGATGGAATGTTCTGAATATATCTGTGAAGTCCATTTGGTCCAGTGTGTCATTTAAAGTCTTTATTTCCTTGTTGATCTTTTGCTTACATGATCTGTCCATTTCAGTGAGGGGAGTGTTAAAGTCCCCCACTATTATTGTATTGTCATCGATGTGTTTTTTTGCTTTTGTTATTAATTGGCTTATATAATTGACTGCTCCCATGTTAGGGGCATAGATATTTACAATTGTTAGATCTTCTTGTTGGATAGACCCTTTACATATGATATAGTGTCTTTCCTCATCTCTTATTATAGTCTTTGGTTTAAAATCTAATTTGTCTGATATAAGGGTTGCCACCCCAGCTTTCTTTTGGTGTCCATTAGCATGGTAAATGGTTTTCCACCCCCTCACTTTCAATGTGGAGGTGTCTTTGGGTCTAAAATGAGTCTCTTGCTGACAGCATATCGATGGGTCTTGTTTTTTAATCCAATCTGATAGCCTGTGTCTTTTGGTTGGGGCCTTTAGCCCATTTACATTCAGGGTAACTATTGAAAGATATGAATTTAGTGCCATTGTATTGCCTGTAAGGTGACTGTTACTGTATATTGTCTCTGTTCCTTTCTGGTCTATGTTACTTTTAGGCTCTGTCTTTGCTTAGAGGACCCCTTTCAGTATTTCTTTTAGGGCTGGTTTTGTGTTTGCAAATTCCTTAAATTTTTGTTTGTCCTGGAAGCTTTTTATCTCTCCTTCTATTTTCAGTGACAGCCTAGCTGGATACAGTATTCTTGGCTGCATATTTTTCTCGTTTAGTGCTCTGAATATATCCTGCCAGTCCTTTCTGGTCTGCCAGGTCTCTGTGGATAGGTCTGTTGCCAATGTAATGTTTCTACCATTGTAGGTTACAGACCTCTTGTCCCGAGCTGCTTTCAGGATTTTCTCTTTGTCTCTGAGACTCGGAAGTTTTAGTATTAGATGTTGGGGTGTTGACCTATTTTTATTGATTTTGAGGGGGGGTCCTCTGTGCCTCCTGGATTTTGATGCCTGTTTCCTTCCCCAAATTAGGGAAGTTCTCTGTTACAATTTGCTCCAATATACCCTTCTGCCCTCTCTCTCTTTCTTCTTCTTCTGGGATCTCAATTATTCTAATACTGTTTTGTCTTATGGTATCACTTATCTCTCAAATTCTGCCGTCTTGATCCAGTAGTTGTTTATCTCTCTTTTTCTGAGCTTCTTTATTTTCCATCATTTGGTCTTTTGTATCAGTAATTCTCTCTTCTGCCTCATTTATCCTAGCCATTAGAGCCTCCCTTTTTGATTGCATCTCATTAATAGCCTTTTTAATTTCGACTTGGTTAGATTTTAGTTCTTTTATTTCTCCAGACAGCTTCTCTCTAATATCTTCCACACTTTTTTAAAGCCCAGCTAGTATCCTTATAATCATCATTCTGAACTCTAGTTCCAACATCTTACTAATGTCCATATTTATTGGTCCCTGGCAGTTGGTACTGCCTCTTGTTCTTTTTTTTGAAGTGTTTTTTTTCCATCTTGTCATTTTGTCCAGAGGAGAATAGATGAATGAGAGAGCAAATTGTAACAGGTTAAAAATGACCCCAGAAAAATATACACTAAACAAATCAGAAGAGACCTGAAACTGGGGGAAAAGAAAGGAAAAGAAAGAAAAAAGAAAAAAGAAAAAAAAAGAAAAAGAAAAAGATAAAAAAAAAGAATATGATCAAATATGATCAAGCTGGTGCATAGATCAGTGCCACATACTAGATTTTGGGCGTATTTTGGTCTGTTAGAAGAAACTGCCTCCCAAAAGTTTAAAGAAAGAAAAGCTTATATATGTACAAAAATAAGGGAAAATATGATGAAGGGATGGAATATGACTGTAAAGATGAAAATTATAAAAGATTTTTTAAAAGGAATTGATAAAATAAGCAGTTGGCTGAAACAAGAAGGAAGAGAAATTAAAAAAAAAAAAGGGAGAGAATGTGATCAGGCAGGAGACTAGAACAAAGCCATACACTAGAGATTTAGGGTATATTTTGGTCTGTTAGAAGACACTGTATCCCAAAATTTTAAAGAGAGAACAACTTATATATATATACCAAAAATAAGGTTAACTACTATGACAGGATAGAATATGACTCTAAAAATGAAAAATAAAAACGGTTTTTAAAGAAGGGATTGATAAGATGTTGGTTGAAAAAGGGAAAAAGAAAAATTCAAAAAAAAAGTTAAAAAAAATTAACTTTGAAAAACTAAAGAATCATGGTAAAAAAGCCATGAATTCTATGTGCATTATTCCTCTAGCGCTGGAGTTCTGCTGTTCTCATTGATCGGTAAACTTGGTCTTGGCTGGCTGTTCTCACTGATCTTCTGGGGGAGGGGCCTGTTTCCGTGGTTCCCAAATGTCTTTGCCGGAGGCAGAATTGCCCCGCCCTTGCCGGGTCTGGGCTAAGTAATCTGCTTGGGTTTGCTCTTGGGAGCTTTTGTTCCCTGCAAGCTTTCCGTAAAGCTTTAGAGGCCGAGAGTGAAAATGGTGGCCTCCCAATCTCCGCCCCGGAGGAGCCGAGAACTCGGGGCCCCACTCCTCAGTGCGCCCCCAGAGAACAGCCGTCAGTCACTCCCGTCTCCCCGGTCCCCGGCTGCACTCCGTGCTCACCCGGCCTGTGACCAAGCGTTTCTATC
>NW_023270369.1:9085-31964 GCF_011800145.1 Mirounga leonina
TCCGTGCTCACCTGGCCTGTGACCAAGCGTTTCTATCTCTGGCACCCAACCCCGGGTGGAGTCTCCAAACCCAGCAGATCCCTGCGGTGCGCTCCTGCACTGCTCCTCCCGGGGGAGGAAGGGGAGTCTCCCTGGATCTGCCACTTCTTGGGTCCCTGCTGGAGGAGAGTGGCCCGACTGTGCCGTCGATCACGGTTTATGACAACCCCGAGCTGAGAGCCCGTGCCTCGGCTCCGTCTCTGCAGCCGGCTTCCCTGCTCCGATACCTGGGAGCTCTGCTGCACTCAGGCACCCTTGGTCTTTCTGTGACCCCGAGGGTCCTGAGACCACACTGTCCCACGAGGTTTCCACCCCCCGCTTAGCCACTGGAGTGACGTCCCTCAGCAGAACCGACTTCTATAAGTTCCGATTTTGTGCTCTGCTGCTCTATCACTTGCCAGAAGCGGCCAAGAGAGGCCCCCTCCCCCGCCGGCTATCCTCCCGAACATCGCCTTGGATTCACTTCTCCGCACGTCCTACCTTCCAGAAAGTGGTCGCTTTTCTGTTCAGAGAGTTGCTGCTATTCTTTTCTTCGATCTCCTCTTGAGTTCATAGGTGTTCAGAATGGTTTGATCCCTATCCAGCTGAATTCCTGGGACCAGATGAAATTTAGGTCTCCTACTCCTCTGCCATCTTCGGGATTGTTTTCTTAATTTCTCTTTCTGTGGCTTCATTATTGGTGTATAGAAATGCAACAGATTTCTGTAGAATGATTTTGTATCCTGTGACTTTGCTGAATTTGTTTATCAGTTCTAGCAGTTTTTTTGGTGGAGTCTTTCAGATTTCCTATATATAGTATTATGTCATCTGCAAATGGTGAAAATTTTACTTCTTCCTTGCTGATGCCTTTTATTTCTTTTCTTTTCTTTTTAGAGAGAAAGAGCATGTGTGTGTGGAGTGGAGGAGGGGCAGAGGGAGAGAGAGAGAATCCTAAGCAGCCTCCACACCCAGCACAGAGCCCAACATGGGGCTTGATCCTACAGTCCTGAGACCATGACCTGAGCCAACTTCAAGAGTCGGTGCTCAAGCAATTGAGCCACCCAGTCGCCCCTACCTTTTATTTCTTTTTGTTGTCTGATTGCTGTGGCTAGGACTTCTAGTACTATGTTGAATAACAATATTTTTAGAAAAAAATTTTAAGGCTCATAATGGTACTATTCATGATGCATGAAATGCAACAGTATGTCTAAAGGAGTAACAGGTGATGAGTGAACTTCAGAAATCATGAAAGGAACACTACATCAAAAACTAATGATGTATGGTGACTAACATAACATAATAAAATAAAATTAAAATTAAAAAAACTAATGTACTCTATGGTGACTAACATAACATAATAATAAAAAAAAGAAATCATGAAAGGAGCCAGAAGACATTCATTATATTTAAATAAACATTATATTTAAATAAACAAAGTGCAATTTTATATACCACACAAAGTTATACTGGGTCAGAGAACGGGGCTGTCATACATGAATAAAACATAACTGTCTGACTCTAGACCCGACTCTCTCCATATCTCTATGTGCTCATTGAATGTTGAAAAGAAGTGAATGATGTTCAGGATGAGATCACCCAACTTTTGAAGCCCTTTATTATATCTGTGCTAAAGACCCTGCTTCTGAGAAAATATACATTGAATGTAAATGAAATTGCATGTAAAAATGAAAAATGAAGGGGTACTCTAATGACCCAAGTTTCTTCCAAATCCTTATTGCTAAATCCTTAGTTCAGTTCTGCATTATGTCTCAGATTATTAATAGCCTCCCAATTGACCCTATGTCCAATCTTATACCTCTTCAATCAATATTATACTTTTGTTGTAAAAGTGAGCTTTTAAAAACACAATTCTGAACATGTTACTGATCTGCTCAAAAAATCATTAATGGTTGCCCACCACCTATAGCAAGGCTCAGCAAACTTTCTTCTGTAAAGGGCCAGATAGTAAATATTTAAGCTTTCCAGGCTACACACAGTCTTTGTAGAATAGGCTTCTTAGTTGTTGTTGTTTTTCTTACATTAGTTAACAATTTAAAAACCAATCTTAGCTCATGGGCTGTACAAGCCAAGAGCTGGATTTGGCCCTTTAGGCCATAGTTTGTTGACCTGTAGAGTAAATAAAGTGCTAGCTCCTTAATATAGCATAGCATTCTCCCCATAATCTGGCTTACTGCTTTCTTCTCAAGTTTTATATATTGCCAAAACACTTCCCACACCTTCTGCTGTGGGAATTAAATTGTTGGCAGTATCTGGAAGTACACCAAGCTGGGTTTTGTACCTCTGTACTTGCTCATATTGCATCCACTAAAATTGTCCTCCTTTATCCAACTGGCAGGCTACTCCTCTCTCAAGACTCTACTAAAAGTGTCATCTCTTCTATTAAATATTTCCTGACTGCCCATTTAGAATTGGTCTCTGTAACCTGTACAAATATGGATCACAGTATCTACAGCACTTCACTGTGCTTATTTACTCCCCAACTCCAATGTGAGTCTCTCAAAGGCAGAAAACGACATACTTGGATCTGTATCTCTAACATACAATAGCCATTTAGTAAATGTTTGTTAAATGAATGGCCCCAGGCATTGTGTTAGCAAGTCATCCGACACCAGCAACAACATAAAGAGAAATGAAGAGAGATCGGCAGCCCTCTGAATTGTGCATGACCCACACACAGAAGCAAGCTATTACTTTTGTT
Organism: Mirounga leonina; assembly: GCF_011800145.1. NCBI lineage: Eukaryota > Metazoa > Chordata > Mammalia > Carnivora > Phocidae > Mirounga > Mirounga leonina. The sequence goes on from NW_023270369.1 coordinate 11,823, forward strand.
GTCTCTAGAGAAGCTCCCTGATTCTCACTCTTACATCTTGTGGAGATTTCCCCATACACTCATCAGGACATGGTTACACAGATCATCATGGCAGACTTTTTCTTGAAGCAGTAATGCCATCTAACAGTGCCTGTGTTTTTAGAATCCATATGTGGGCTCAAAACCTATCTTCCAATAAACATACTTTAAAAAAATGTTCCTAGGGCTTTTAGTATTATTAGTGATAGAATGGTGACCTAAATAGGTGTTAGTGAGCTGCCTTTGGAATGTAGCTACTCTGTCTCAGTGGGGAAAACGTGCTCTGAGTTCCAAGCTGATGACTTATGAGTTAACTTCTGCACATAACTCATTCCTAAGTTTGGGGCTGTCTCTACTTAAAATATATTAAGCATAGGTCAGAGGAACTGGAATAGGAGTCAACCAAATTAAAAGTAAAGCCATAAAAGTGAGAGCCAAAGAGAAATATGATATAACTGTGTTTCTAAAACTAGAGAATGGGGTGGTGAGGCTCCTTGTTGTACACTCTGGAGAGGACAATGCGTAAAGGAAATTAACTTTGAAAAACAAATTATAGGAGTATTTGGGAACTTTCAGAAAATTGCGATAATATCTTAGCAATTTATAAAAAATTGCTATTCAATAAATAGCAATTTATTTAATTCTTACTATGTGCCAGGAACCACTCTAAGAATTTTTTTCTTTTTTTATTATGTTCAGTTAGCCAGCATATAGTACATCATTAATTTTTGATGTAGCGTTCAGTGATTCATTAGTTGCATATAACACCCAGTGCTCATCACAACACGTGCCCTCCTTAATACCCATCACCCGGGGCGCCTGGGTGGCTCAGTCATTAAGCATCTGCCTTCAGCTCAGGTCATGATCCCAGGGTACTGGGATCAAGCCCTGCATCGTGCATCGTGCTCCCTGCTCAGTGGGTAGCCTGCTTCTCCCTCTCCTCCCCCTGCTTGTGTTCCCTCTCTCGCTGTGTCTCTGTCAAAGAAATAAATAAAATCTTTAAAAAAAGAAACTTTAAAAAATAAATAAATAAAATAAAATTTACAAAAAAAAAAATACCCATCACCTGGTTACCCCATCCTCCTACCCCCTCCCCTCTGTAACCCTCAGTTTGTTTCCCAGAGTCCAGAGTCTCCCATGGTTTGTCTCACTCTCTGATTTTTTCCTGTTCAGTTTTCCCTCCCTTCCCCTGTGGTCCTCCATGCTATTCCTCATGTTCCACATATGAGTGAAACCATATGATAATTGTCTTTCTCTGCTTGACTTATTTCACTTAGCATAATCCCCTTCAGTTCCATCCATGTCAATGTAAATGGTGGGTATTCATCCTTTCTGATGGCTGAGTAATATTCCATTGTATATATGGACCACATCTTCTTTATCCATTTATCTGTTGAAGGGCATCTTGGCTCCTTCCACAGTTTGGCTATTGTGGACATTGCTGCTATGAACATTGGGGTGCATGTGCCCCTTCTTTTCACTACATCTGTATCTTTGGGGTAAACACCTAGTAGTGCAATTTCTGGGTCATAGGGTAGCTCTATTTTTAATGTCTTGAGGAACCTCCATACTGTTTTCCAGAGTGGCTGTACCAGCTTGCATTCCCACCCATAGTGGCGAGGATATGGAGAAAGGGGAACTACTCTAAGAATTTTATATAAATTATCAATTACACACACACACACACACACAATGATCAACCTTCAGAAAGTAAAGAAAGAGGTCAAGGATAGAAAATAGTGTGACCAGATATTCATCCACCCAAGAGAAGAGTGTAGGAGGAAAGAAAACTTTAGAAGCAAGACATAACTACCTTCGCAATGTGTTATGACAGAAAAATTCCAGAGTCAGTCAAAGTTAAGATGAGAAAAAGAATCAACAAATTACCATAACACAAAGTGTACAATACATGTTAGCTGCCAACAATAGAAAGTGCATATAGCATCTTATTAAATGGGGAAGAAGGAGAAAAATAATCACAGTCTTGGCCATGAAGACTCTTGGGTAGAGCAGAAATGCTAAAGCTCATGAATGTGTATGAGAAGTGGGAGTAGAAATGGCCAGAGGGTCGCTAGGGCACATCATGGAAGAGAAGGCAGAGAAATAGGAGAAGGCAGAAGAATAACAATTTCAGTTTATACATTTTTGTAAGAAATTGATGTGATGGAAATTTAATATTTGTAGAAGCAATGTTGCTTGGGAAAAGATTTATTAATATGTATAATATACAAACTACTTTAAAATAAGAAATTATAAGTATAAACTAGAATAATTTATTTAAAAATGCTTTTTAAAGGATAAAGTGCTTTATACATACAAAAGATACTTCTTGCCATGAGATGTTATCATCTAAATATGGGAATTAAGGGGTTATTTGTCCATTAGGTTCAAATTGGGGTAGACACCTACAAAATGTGATATGAGGAACAAATGCTATACAATGATTGTATAACTAGTGTGCTATATATGAATTTTATCCACTTTGTGTGGCAAGAAAGATGTTTGGTCAAAAAAACTTGCTCTTTATTCCTCAGGAAAGAACCTGTCCCTGATGGACTACTATAGCTGTAACATTCACCTTTGCCTATCTCCTACTATTATTCTCTCTCTCAACTATTTTGGTCACATTCATGGCTTTAGGTCATAATGTGACTTGACAAAATGTTAACATTTATGGTAAATTTGTTAAAGAGTGTCTAGTAGTGACCTTAGAATGTTCACCTAGATTTTTGATGTTGTTTGTTTTAAAAAACTTAAATTGAAATTTTATGGGCCAAGTTTTCATTGCTTTTCCTGCACATTGTAAAGAGAGCCATTAGGATTTTTCGTTTTCTTTGGCTAACTTCCTAAGTGAAGCTTTTACGTCTTTGTTTCTCAGGGTGTAAATGAGGGGAATTAACATGGGAGTAACAGCTCCATAAAATATTGAGAAGAATTTGTATTCTTCCTGAGATTCCTTTGACTGAAGTTTCAGGTACATGTAGTGGCTATACCATTAAATATGGTGACCACAGTTAGCTGGGGTCCACAGGTAGAGAAAGCTTTGAGCCTGGCCTGAACAGAGTGGATCCTCAGCATGATAACCAAAATGTGCAAGTAGGAAATGAGGACAAAAGTGAAAGGGCAGTGTGAATATACTGACAACCAGACCCAGACACAGACTGACAGGAGTGTCAGAGCAGACGAGCTTCAGCAGGGCCTGAATCTCAAAGGTAAAATGGTTGATGATATTCTGTCCACAATAACAAGCAGGTCTTGCAAAGATTGGTAAGACTGCTACTAAAAAGGCACTGGCCCAGGTTCCCAAGGCCAACTGTATTCAAACCTGATTATTCATAATGGTGGTGTAATGCAAGGGATTGGAGATTGCAACAAACCTGTCACAAACCATGACAGCAAGGAAGAGACATTCTGTCTTCCCTGGATAGAAGGACGTGGTCATCTGGGCATAACAGCTGGTATAGAAAATGATGAGGAAGTACCTGAAGCATTGGGCCAAGATATATGGTTCCTAGCTTGTGGAGTAACAGATACCAAGGAAGGATAAATTACTGAGGAAAAAATACATGGGGATATTAAGTTGAGAATCCCATCTCAATACAACAATAAAGCTGTTCCTAAATATTGTGTTAAGGTAGAAAAACAGCAGTCCCAAGAAGGCACTCTGGATTTGAGGCTGTTGGGAAAATTCAGTGGGAAGTCACCTCAGAGGCATTATCTCTAGATTGCCCATTTAGTCATCTCAAGTACTGGGAAAGACAACAAAATGTAATGTCACCTATGTTAGGAAGTAAGAGGAATAGCATCTTAGTAGCTTGTTAGAGTTCATGTTCTAGACTTCTGATTAATTATTGTGTGTCATTTGTTTTACTGGGTCAGACTCAGCAGCTCAAGTATCCAAATGATGAAAATACAGGTTCTCTTTGCTTTTCTATCTTGTAGAAACTTACAAGGTTAAGTTGTTTGGACTGTGTTAGATCCCACTACAGGTACTTAATAACTGATCAAGTAAGACAGTCATTAACATTGGGTTAAACAAAATTATTTTGCTCATAAAGGGGCATTACTAGATGATTGACTTTATTCTTGACAAAAAAAGAGGCAAATATGCTACATCTCCCCACCAAGCATGCTCATTTATAGACAGCTTTATTGAAGTCAGTTCACCAATTATAAACAATAATTTTTAACTTTAAGCTCAGTGATCCAATTGTGAATGCTTGAAATACTTACTTGCTTTTCAACTCTTTTTTTGCTTCTTCTATGTCATACTAAAACCACATATGGATGGCAAATTAGAAAGTGTATATGTAGGTAAAGCAATCAGTCAATTCAATGGAAAAACACCACCAGACAAAATGACATGAAATAAATGAAGCGACTTGTGGATTTATGAAAATCTCACTCTTTGTTCAGTTGTTCTGACATCTGTCTTCAATGACAGAAGCATACTATGTGCAGATCCTACCATCTCCATATAATTTCAAACAAGAGCTTAAAGAATGATAGGAAAATTTTATTAGATAAAGGATTTTATGAAGACGATGGTTACCAGAAATTCTGAAGAGAGACAAGTCAAATTTTGGAATACATGTTTCCAGAAGTGTAGAAAGAGAGAAAGAAAGAAGGAAGGAAAGAGAAGGAAAAGACAGAGCCCTGTCAGTTTTGTATGATTTCGGTAGGGAGTGAAACAGATGACCCATTGAAATCTATTCTGGCTTTAGGATTTTCTTACTTACACACAGAATCAAATCTCTCCATACTGTAATGTTGTATTAGTGCTGCATATAATTGAGTAATTCTTCATACCCGAAAAGCCAAATGTTAAAATACAGAAAGAAAGTGAGGAAGTCAGTGGGATCTAAGCCTAAATCCTGGTTCAGCCACTAATAAGCTGAACAATCTTGAGAACGTCAGTTTCCTCATATATGAAATGGGAATATCACCTAGCCTCTTGCAGGATTGTCTCAAGAGTTAGATAAGATTATGTCTATAAAGAACCTAGCACAGTGCCTGGCACAATAATTAGCCACACAAGCTATGTTAGCTCTGTTCTCACTTTCACATCCCAGGTAGACCCTTCCTTCAGCTTGAATTTCATCCTCGTAAACATGTACCAAAATGTCATTTCATCCTACCTTTCTTTGTGAGATTATCATGTTATCAGAAACAATACCACCTGAAGTTTTAGGTTTGAGTAACAACTAAAGAAAGTTTGTATAAGTCATTAAAATTTGTTCCTGATGGTAAGCAGGAGAAGACACATAAAAATATGAAAATTACTCACTAACTTAGGGCTGGAGGACAGCAACAGAGAAGTGCACCTCATTCATAACAGAAGCATTTTGCAGTTGGCAACACCCCCACAAATGACTAATCTCCAAGAAGAAATTTGATTCCTTCAACTGCAAGGAAAAGAAGTTTAATACAAGCAGCTGTGATAATAAATCTTCCTATCAGTTGTGGTTATAAGGCTGGAAAATCTCGAGTTAACTGTGCTGGTGAATCATGCACATTTATTTCAACTTGTTAAATATATTTTTCTTTTATTTACACAGAGATGGCTTCTAATAAGGCTACCATGAAAGGTTGGTGTCCAAAAAACAATAAAGAAATTCATTGTCTAGCATACATAATGATAATATAGTTCATGCCAGTTCATGACATGCAATTTTTCTTTGCCTGTACAAATATGAAAATGAAATTTCTTCTTGAGGTGTCCAAAATTCTGTTACTTTGTTCTCAGCCACAGAAAAATAAATTGAGATTCCTTTCTGAATACATCTAGATATTTTTAAAATATTGGTGTTTGCTAAAAATGTATAGTGTACTTACAGACTGAAAATATTTAAATAGCATTAAAAGAAGACACAATTCAAATGCAAGAAGGAACTTTGGAAATTTGGATAATGGTGTGGTGGTTGAAGAATTCATGACCTCAATCTTGAAGAATAGTTTCCACTTTGGGGATTTAGGGGATATCCCTGCTTTGTAATTTAGTTGCCTAATACAAACATGGAGAGAGAAAACAAAGAAGGAGGAGGAAGCTTCTGCTATATTTCACTTATTAAAATAATGTTCGCTTTCCTCCTAACCTGGTTAATGAGAATTTCAGTGAGTGTACCGTATAGCCATGATTCTGGTTGGTAAACATGGTGGTGTTGGGTAACCACAGCCAGTCTTCCTCAAAGAGAAACTTTCTTCTGTCTGAGCAATTCTTCATTAATTTACTTTCTTTTCTGCTAGCAAATGAAATGTTCAGGTAGTGCTATATTGAGGAATTTTGGAGAACAAGATGTACATCATAGGATGATTGCATAACTTTTGTGTTCGCTGGGTTCTGCAAATGATATGTTGTGTTGGTCAATCCAGTTCTCTTCCAAGTATGATTGTGGGTTCAACAGAGATTAGATGAAGTTTTATTTTTATTGTTTTTTTTTTTTTTAACTTAAGGGACTTTAGACCCTGTATAATAGAAGTAAGACTAGGCATACAATTTAGAGGCTGTAAACCCCTGGATTTAGTGACCATATCTGAGTTGCCTCTGCTTTCTCTGGCATTCTACTTTGCACAGAGGAAAGTCTTGAGAAATGTTTGTTGAAATAAAAGCTCCTGATGTCACTTTGACTGAATGGATTCTCCCATTAAGGTATTTTTATATTGCATTTAATGATATTGTTTGGGGCCATCTGACCATGAATAACTTTTTTCCCTGAAATTTGTACTCATCAATTTTTGGTACCAAAAAATGTGTTGACTGATAGAGCAGTGCTCTGTAGAAAGACAACAGAAGACGAGGACTTTCAGCCAGATAGTCACTTCTTATTGGGCATTTGTGGTTCACTCCTTCCATACAGGGTTGATGGTAAGGGTCTGCCTATGTGAGATACTCATTCCTCAAGAATTTTCTTTGTGATTCTATCCAAGGGACCTTCTCACCCCCAAATATTAAAAATATATTAAACTTGTGTGGAAATCCACAAAATATGAAGGAGGATTAGATGGAGAACATTTAGGAGAGCATACAAATTGGGAGAAATCGTAGTGCCATCCAGGAAATATTTCACAGAGGCATGCTTTATGCTTCCCTAATGAAGATTACAGAACTGGCAAACTACAGTAAGAATGGAAGGCTTCAGCTGTCCAGGCATCTGATGGAAGTCTCATTCTGCTACAAGCAGAGCATCTGATAAATTTGGGATTTGCCTTATTGACAATTTCATTTCTCAGAAGGTTAAAGAAGCTTTGAGGGGAAATGATGTTATGGACTTACTTATGATAGAATGGACCAGAATCTTGGGAGAAAATAATCATATCACCTAGGAGTTCATAAAATAAAGAAATTCTATGGTTAATATTTCTAAAAGGGAAGGTGGCTGTGATGCCATAGATCTCTTTTCTCTAAATCTTTTAATTTCAAATTTCTTAAAGTCTCTGATGATAGTTTGACCAGAAACAGAATCACAAGAGATTTAAGATGAGAATAGACTTTTTCACTTTAAGTACACAGCACAGAACATGGAAACAGCACAGACTCAGCTCTCCTGGGTGTAGACAGTACTTATCTAGCAATCTCGTAAGGCCTAATTGACAGCAGCTTTCTTGCCTTATAATCAGAGTCTACTAGACCCATCCCTATTACATACTGATCTGTGCGGCCTACTCTGAAAGTTTACTAGGTAACTGAATTTTACTTATCTTGTGGATATTTTTTCTTCAGAGCTTTTTGATGTGTATATGGAAGGATTCAATCTAGGCTTCATGGTCATGCAGAATAATTCATTCACTTATCCACTCAACAAATATTTATTGGTTTCTTACTATGTGTCAGTTCTGCTCTATTTGCTGAGGATATAGCAATGAACAAAAGAGACAAGACTTCCCTTCTTATTTAACTTGTATTCTGTGGGGATGAGACAAAAAAGAAGTAACAAATGAAGTAATTCAGATAGTAATATCTGTTAAGATGAAAATGAAATGGTTATATGAAAGAGCAGTGGAACAAGATTGTTATTATAAGTGTTTGCTTTCAAAGAAGGTGATGTTTAATTGGGACCAAAATGACACAAAGTAACTATGTGAAAATTTAGCGGAATAGAGTTTGAGAGAGAGGGAACAGTAGGTGCTAAGACTCTAAGGCAAAAACAAGTTTAGGGGTGCCTGGGTGGCTCAGTCCTTAAGCATCTGCCTTCAGCTCAGTCATGATCCCAGGGTTCTGGGATCGAGCCCCGCATCAGGCTCTAGAGCAGGGAGCCTGCTTCTCCCTCTCCCACTCCCCCACTTGTGTTCCCTCCTTCACTGTCTCTCTCTCTGTCAAATAAATAAATAAAATCTTTAAAAACAAAAAAACAACAAAACAAAAAAACAAAAACCAAGTTTAACTGTTTGCCAGATAGAGGTGAGTGTAGTTGAAGCACAGTGTAGGGGACCAATCTTCCTGGTTTGTCCTGGGCTTTCTTGATTTTTACCACTGAGAGTTTCGTGTCCCCAGAAACTCTTTAATTCCTGCGTCAGGTTTAGGATTACCACAGAAACTCATTAATGATATCAACTTCACAGAATATTTTTCTCCAAGGTAACCATGCTGTGGTCCTTTCATCTCAATTCAGATGATTTAGTTCATTCCAAGATCTCTCAATAACAGATCCAAATTCACTCCTGAAAATACGTAGATCTACTCCTGATTTTTTTCCCATTGTCCTCTTGAAGAGTGGTCCTTTGAACCAGACACCCTTCTGAAAGCATGGAACGACCAATGTCCATCATGGAGAAACTACAAATTGTGGCAGCATTTTTGTACTAATCTTGTACATCCTAGGATAGCCAGTTATTTTTAACAGTATTATGTTTAGCAAGGAAGTAAGGCCCCTAACCTTGATTTTTCCACACAAACTACTCTCAAACCAGTTATCTCATTTCCTCTGTGACTGTACAACTAATTTTCTTTTAACCTCAAGGCTCAGCTTTATGATTTGCTAAGCAATGCTTCATCTTGTTCAGTTTGGCTTGGAGTTCCCTTCCACTGAGGTCATTTTGGATGCTAATTCTGGTATCCAAAACTTTACCTAAGCATGTCTTACTTTCTTTGTATCACTCAAAATTTGGCAAATTTGTCTTCTGGGTTTTTATCTAAGTCATTTGGCAAAAGTGTTGAACAGAGCAGGGCCCCAGGCATGTCACCGGAGACATCCTTCCAACATAGCATTAATCCATTAATCAGTATGTTAAGGGAAATTTGTTTAAGCAGGTATTTAAATCTTAAAATTTCAAGCCTACTATGTTACCCATGATTTGGGATATGGCATGTAATCATGAGGCCAAAATATTGCCTAAAGATAAAGTTCTTCTCATTTGTTCTTGCAGATTACTGGCAATAAAAGGTGATAAGACTGGAAATGTGGCTGGAACAGGTAAAAGACAGTAGGTACACCTAGGAGGGAGAAAAAGAACCCTCAAAGCTCGTTCACATGGGCTTAACAATTTGGGAAGGACCAGAAGAAGGGGGACTTGAGGAGAAATGAAGAGTTAAATGTCTTAGCCTGTTATTAAAGTTTTTTTGTAATAATGCTACAGCTATAGAAAATATATAAACAAATGCGTGTGATTGTCTTCCAGTGAAACTTCAATTAAAAAACCACACAGTGCACCAGATTTGATGGCCAGGCTGTAGTTTGCCAACTTCAGCTTTAGATGATTCAGAATCACCTTTACAGAAATATCCTCATCCATGTCTATGTGAATCCAGGAACACAGCTTCCACCTGCTACCCTTCTTTCTCCTCTGTTAAGTTCTCCCAATTCCGAGATTGCACACATAGGCTGGGATCCCCTTAATCTCTCTTTTGTCCGGTCTTCCTTTCAGGATTCTTTCTTTAAAAAAAAGACATTATTTATTTGAGGGAGAGAGAGAGAGCGAGCACAGGAGTGGGGGGAGGGACAGAGGGCGAGATTCTTTCTTTTTTTCTTTTTTTAAATTTTATTTTATTATGTTATGTTAGTCACCATACAATACATCATTAGTTTTTTTTTTTTTAATTTTATTCTTATGTTAATCCCCATACATTACATCATTAGTTTTAGATGAAGTGTTCCATGATTCATTGTTTGTGCACAACACCCAGTGCTCCATGCAGAATGTGCCCTCCTTAATATCCATCACCGGGCTAACCCATCCCCCCACCCCCCTCCCCTCTAAAACCCTCAGTTTGTTTCTCAGAGTCCATAGTCTCTCATGGTTCATCTCTCCCTCGATTTCCCCCCTTCATTTTTCCCTTCCTTCTCCTAATGTCCTCTGTGCTATTCCTTATGTTCCACAGATAAGTGAAGCCATATGATAATTGACTTTCTCTACTTGACTTATTTCACTTAGCATAATCTCCTCCAGTCCCATACATGTTGATGTAAAAGGTATTCATCCTTTCTGATGGCTGAGTAATATTCCATTGTATATACGGACCACATCTTTATCAATTCATCTATTGAAGGGCATCTCGGCTCTTTCCACAATTTGACTATTGTGGACATTGCTGCTATGAACAATGGGGTGCATATGGCCCTTCTTTTCACTACATCTATGTCTTTGGGGTTAATACAGAGTAGTGCAATTGCTAGGCCATAGGGTAGCTCTATTTTTATTTTTTTGAGGAACTGCCACACTGTTTTCCAAAGTGGCTGTACCAGTTTGCATTCCCACCAACAGCGTAAGAGGGTTCCCCTTTCTCCACAACCTCTCCAACATTTGTTGTTTCTTTCCCTGTCCATTTTTGCCATTCTAACTGTTGTAAGGTGGTATCTCAATGTGGTTTTGATTTGAATTTCTCTGATGGCTAATGATGATGAACATTTTTTCATGTGTCTGTTAGCCATTTGTATGTCTTCTTCAGAGAAGTGTCTGTTCGTGTCTTCTGCCCATTTTTTGACTTGATTATTTGTTTTTTTGGGTGTTGAGTTTGAGAAGTTCTTTCTAGATCTTGGATACCAGCCCTTTATTCATAGTGTCATTTGCAAATATCTTCTCCCTTTCTGTGGGTTGCCTTTTGGTTTTGTTGGCTGTTTCCTTTGCTGTGCAGAAGCTTTTTATCTTGATGAAGTCCCAAAAGTTCATTTTTGCTTTTGTTTCACTAGCTTTTGGAGATGTATCTTGAAAGAAGTTGCTGTGGCCAATGTCAAAGAGGTTACTGCCTATGCTCTCCTCTACGATTTTGATGGATTCCTGTCTCACATTGAGGTCTTTCATCCATTTTGATTTTATCATTGTGTGAGGTGTTAGAGAATGGTCGAGTTTCATTCTTCTGCATGTGGCTGTCCAATTTTCCCAGCACCATTTATTGAAGAGAATTTTTTCCATTGCATATTTTTTCCTGCTTTGTCAAAGATTATTTGACCATAGAGTTGAGGGTCCATATCTAGGTTCTCTATTCTGTTCCATTGGTCTATATGTCTGTTTTTGTGCCAGTACCATGCTGTCTTGGTGATCACTGCTTTGTAATAGAGGTTGAAATCGGACAATATGATGCCCCCAGCTTTGTTTCTCTTTTTCAACATTTCCTTGGCAATTCGGGGTCTTTTCTGATTCCATACAAATTTTAGGATTGTTTGTTCCAGCACTTTGAAAAATCTCATTGGAATTTTGATCAGGATTGCATTGAAGGTATAGATTGCTCTGGGTAGCAGAGACATTTTAACAATGTTTATTCTTCTGATCCATGAGCATGGAATGTTTTTCCATCTTTTTGTGTCTTCTTCAATTTCTTTCATGAATGTTCTGTAGTTCCTAGAATATAGATCCTTTACCTCTTTGGTTAGGTTTATTCCGAGGTATCTTATGGTTTCTGGTGCTATTGTAAATGGAATCGTTTCTCTAATTTCTCTTTCTACAATTGCATTGTTAGTGTATAAGAAAGCAACTGATTTCTGTGCATTGATTTTGTATCCTGCCACATTACTGAATTGCTGTATGAGATCTAGTAATTTGGGGGTGGAGTGTTTTGGGTTTTCCACATAAAGTATCATGTCATCTGCGAAAAGAGAGAGTTTGACTTCGTCTTTGCCAATTTGAATACTTTTATTTCTTTTTGTTGTCTGATTGCTGTTGCTGGGACTTCTAGTACTATGTTGAACAATAGTGGCGAGAGTGGGCATCCCTGACGTGTTCCTGATCTTAAGGGAAAGGCTCTCAGCTTTTCCCCATTGAGGATGATCTTTGCTGTGGGTTTTTCATAGATGGATTTTATGAACTTGAGGAATGTTCCCTCTATCCCTATACTCTGAAGAGTTTTAATCAGGAAAGGATGTTGTATTTTGTCAAATGCTTTTTCTGCATCAATTGAGAGGACCATATGGTTCTTCTCCCTCCTCTTATTAATGTGTTCTATCACACTGATTGATTTGTGAATGTTGAACCACCCTTGCATCACGGGGATAAATCCCACTTGGTTGTGGTGGATGATCCTTTTAAAGTATTGTTGGATCCTTTTAGCTAGGATTTTGTTGAGGATTTTGGAATCCATATTCATCAGGGATATCAGTCTGAATTCTCCTTTTTGATTTGTCTTTGCCTAGTTTGGGGATTAAGGTAATGCTGGCCTCATAGAATGGGTTTGGAAGCTTTCCTTCTGTTTCTATTTTTTGAAATGGCTTCAGTAGAATAGGTATTATTTCTTCTTTGAATGGTTGGTAGAATTCTCCAGGGAATCCATCAGGCCCTGGACTCTTGTTTTTTGGGAGGTTTTTGATCACTTCCTCAATCTTGTTACTGGTTATTGGCCTATTCAGGTTGTCAATTTCTTCCTGTTTCAGTCTTGGCAGCTTATAGGTTTCCAGAAAGGCATCCATTTCATCCAGATTGCTCAGTTTATTGGCATATAGTTTTTGATAATAATTTCTAAAAATTGTTTCTATTTCCTTGGTGTTAGTCGTGATCTCTCCCCTTTCATTCATAATTTTATTCATTTGGGTCCTTTCTCTTTTCTTTTGGATAAGTCTGGCCAATGGTTTATCGATCTTATTAATTCTTTCAAAGAACCAACATCTAGTTTCATTGATCTGATCTACTGTGTTTCTGGTTTCTAATTCATTGATTTCTGCTCTAATTTTAATTATTTCTCTTCTAATGCATGGCTTAGGCATCGTTTGTTGCTTTTTCTCTAGTTCTTTAAGGTGTAGAGTTAGCTGGTGAATTCGGGATTTTTCTAATTTTTTGAGTGAGGCATGGATAGCTATGTATTTCCCCCTTAGGACGGCCTTTGCAGTATCCCATAGGTTTTGGACCAATGTGTTTTTGTTCTCATTGATTTCCATGAATTGTTTAAGTTCTTCTTTGATTTCCTGGTTGACCCAAACATTCTTGAGCAGAGTGGTCTTTAGCTTCCAAGTGTTTGAATTTCTTCCAAATTTTTTCTTGTGATTGAGTTCCAGTTTTAGAGCATTGTGGTCTGAGAATATGTAGGGAATAAGCTCAATCTTTTGGTATCGGTTGAGACCTGATTTGTGACCCAGTATATGGTCTCTTCTGGAGAAAGTTCCATGTGCGCTTGAGAAGAATGAGTATTCTGTTGTTTTAGGGTGGAATGTTCTGTAAATATCTATGAGGTCCATCTGGTCCAATGTATCATTCAAAGCTCTTGTTTCCTTGTTGATTTTCTACTTAGATGATCTGTCCATTGCTGAGAGTGGAGTATTGAGGTCTCCTACAATTAACGTATTGTTATCAATGTGACTCTTTATTTTGGTTAACAGTTGGCTTATGTAGATGGCTGCTCCTATGTTGGGGGCATAGATATTTACAATTGTTAGATCTTCTTGTTGGATAGACCCTTAGAATGATATAGTGTCCTTCTGTGTCTCTAATTACAGACTTTAGTTTAAAGTTTAATTTGTGTGATATAAGAATTGCTACCCCAGCTTTCTTTTGAGTTCCGCTGGCATGGAAGATGGATCTCCATCCCTTCACTTTCAGTCTGGATGTATCTTTAGGTTCAAAATGAGTCTCTTGTAGACAGCATATGGATGGGTCCTGTCTTTTTATCCAATCTGTAACCCTGTGCCATTTTATGGGAGTTTTAGGCCATTCACATTGAGAGTGATTATTGAAAGATATGAATTGTCATCATATTGCCTGTGAAGACATTGTTTTTATGGATTGTCCCTGTAAATTTCTGTTGTACATCACTCTTGGGGTCTTTCTCCTTTTATAGAACCCCCCTTAATATTTCTTTTAGGGCTGGCTTAGTGGTCACATATTCTTTCAGTTTCTGCTGGTCGTGGAAGCTCTGCATCTCTCCATCCATTCTAAATGAAAGCCTTGCTGGATAAAGTATTCTTGGCTGCATGTTCTTCTCATTTAGTACCCTGAATATGTCTTGCCAGGCCTTTCTGGCTTGCCAGGTCTCTGTGGATAGGTCTGACGTTATTCTGATGTTCCTCCCTCTGTGCGTAAGCAATCTGTTCCCCCTAACTGCCCTTAAGATGGTTTCCTTGGTTCTAAGATTTGCAAGTTTTACTATTATATGCCGGGGTGTTGGCCTGTTTTCCTTGATCTTAGGAGGGGTCCTCTCTGCCTCTAGGACACGAATGTTTGTTACATTCCCCAGATTCGGGAAGTTCTCAGCTACAATTTGCTCAAATACATCTTCTAGTCCTCTCTCTCTCTCCCCTCTGGGATTCCAATTATTCTGACATTGGAACGCTTCATGGTGTCACTTATTTCTCTGATTCTATTTTCATGGATCCTGAGTTGTTTTTCCCTGGCCTCCTCTTTTCCCTTTTTATCTATTATATTGTCTTCCAGGTCACTTATTCGCTCTTCTGCCTCAGTTACCCTAGCTGTTAGATTATCTAGATTGGATTGAATCTCATTGATAGCATTTTTAAGTTCTGCCAATTCACCTTTTATTTCTGCCCTTAGAGACTCTATGTTGCCATTAATTGATTTCTCCACTCTAGCCATTGTCTTCACACTTGCTAGCCTGAATTCCATGTCCGACATCTTGGTTATATCTGCATCCATTCGTAAATCTGCAGCATAAGTCATAATCTCTGAGTCTTTTCTATTTTGGGGGCTCCTCCTCCTAGTCATTCTGTTGATGGGTGTTTGAGGGAATGTATAGAGTCCAAATTATTGACCAGAACCCAAGCAAGATGCACCTGTTTTTTTGGGACCTTAGGGTTGCTGACCTCTTGTTTTCCCAGCCTGTCTTCTGGGGGAGGGGTCTGCTGTGGTGTTACTCAGGCAACCCTCTTTGGGCGGAGTTACCCTGCCCCCCTATGGCAGGGGATGGGCTCAGCGGGAATCAGTCTTTGGGGCTTTTGTTCTCTGGTGGCTTTCCCTGGCAGCTTTCCGTGTCTCTTCTGAGTCAGAGCAGAAGAGAGAATTTCCAACCTTCTGCCTCAGAGCAGAGAGATTGCAGTCTGTTCTTCAGTGAGCTCTCCAGGCCACACTGTCTCCGTTTCTGTCCGTGCTGCTATAAACTGCAGCATCCTGGGTTGTGTGCCCCTCCGTAGCGCTCCCAGTCCTGCCTCCAGGTCGGAGCATGTCTCTGCCCTTTGTGCTTCTAAAACTGCCAGCCGCTCCCAGTTCATGTGCGTAACCCCGCTGCTCTGGGTTTCTGGCCCAGGGGCTGCCCTAAAGTCCTTTCCCCGCCGCTACTGGTCTGCGAGTCTGTGCCCCGTCGGCAGCACACGAGGCTGTTGCTCATTGGCGGTGCAGGATCCCCACGTCCAGACACCCTCCCGCTGCCTTTTATCCTCCGATATCTGCCCACGGAATCACGGCTACCCGCTTTGTACCTCGGAACCAACTACCTGCAATATTCTCTTCGTAGAGATCCAGATGTTCTTACATCACAGGCTGGTTTCGTGGGTGCTCAGAGTGGTCTGGTAGATATCCAGCTCAATTCCGGGGACCAGTTGAAATAGGGTCCCCTACTCCTCCACCATCTTTCCCCTTCTGCCCATTTCTTAATTGGATCATTTGTTCTTTGGGTGTTGAGTTTGATAAGTTCTTTATAGATTTTGGATACTAACCCTTTATCTGATATGTCATTTGCAAATATCTTCTCCCATTCTGTCAGTTGTCTTTTGGGTTTGTTGACTGCTTCATTTGCTGTGCAAAAGCTTTTTATCTTGATGAAGTCCCAATAGTTCATTTTTGCCCTTGCTTCCCTTGCCTTTGGCTATGTTTCTAGGAAGAAGTTGCTTCGGCTGAGGTCGAAGAGGTTGCTGCCTGTGTTCTTCTTTAGGATTTTGATGGACTCCTGTCTCACATTGAGGTCTTTCAACCATTTTGAGTCTATTTTTGTGTGTGGTGTAGGGAAATGGTCCAGGTTCATTCTTCTGCATGTCGCTGTATAATTTTCGGAACACCATTTGTTGAAGAGACTGTCTTTTTTCCATTGGACATTCTTTCCTGCTTTGTTGAAGATTAGTTGACCATAGAGTTGAGGGTCCATTTCTGGGCTATTCTGTTCCATTGATCTATGTGTCTGTTTTTGTGCCAGTACCATACTTCTTGATGACTACAGCTTTGTAATAGAGCTTGAAGTCCGGAATTGTGATGCCACTGACTTTGCTTTTCTTTTTCAACATTCCTATGTGTATTCGGGGTCTTTTCTCATTCCATACAAATTTTAGGATTATTTGTTCCATTTCTTTGAAAAAAGTGGATGATATTTTGGTAGCGATTGCATTAAATGTGTAGATTGCTCTAGGTAGCATTGACATCTTCACAATATTTGTTCTTCCAATCCATGAGCATGGAACATTTTTCCATTTCTTTGTGTCTTCCTCAATTTCTTTCATGAGTATTTTGTAGTTTTCTGAGTACAGATCCTTTGCCTCTTTGGTTAGATTTATTCCTATGTATCTTATGGTTTTGGGTGCAATTGTAAATGGGATCAACTCCTTAATTTTTCTTTCTTCTGTCTTGTTGTTGTTGTATAGAAATGCCACTGCTTTCTGTGCATTGATTTTATATCCTGCCACTTTACTGAATTCCTGTATGAGTTCTAGCAGTTTTGGGTGGAGTTTTTTGGGTTTTCCACATAAAGTGTCATATCATCTGCAAAGTGTGAGAGTTTGACTCCTTCTTTGCCAATTCAAATGCCTTTTATTTATTTTTTTTTGTTGTCTGATTGCGGAGGCTAGGACTTCTAGTACTGTGTTGAATAACAATACCAGATAGTGGACATCCCTGCCGTGTTCCTGACCTTAGGGGGAAAGCTCTCAGTTTTTCCCCATTGAGAATGATATTTGCTGTGGGTTTTTCATAGATGGCTTTTATGATATTGAGGTATGTACCCTCTATCCCTCTACTCTGAAGAGTTTTGATGAAGAAAGGATGCTCTACTTTGTCAAATGCTTTTTCTGCATCTATTAGGAGGATCATATGGTTCTTGTTCTTTCCTTTATTAATGTAGTGTATCACATTGATCGATTTGCAGATGTTGAACCAAACTTGCAGCCCAGGAATGAATCCCACTTGGTCGTGGTGAATAATCCTTTTAATGTACTGTTGGATTGTAGTGGCTAGTATTTTGGTGAGAATTTTTGCATCCATGTTCATCAGGGATATTGCTCTGTAATTCTCCTTTTTGATGGGGTCTTTGTCTGGTTTTGGGATCCAGATAATGCTGGCCTCATAAAATGAGTTTGGAAGTTTTCCTTCCATTTCTACTTTTTGGAACAGTTTCAGAAGAATAGGTATTAATTCTTCTTTAAATGTTGGGTAGAATTCCCCTGGGAAGCCATCTGGCCCTGGGCTCTTCATTTTGGGGAGATTTTTGATTACTGCTTCAATTTCCTTGGTGGTTATAGGTTTGTTCAGGTTTTCTATTTCTTCCTGGTTCAGTTTTGGTAGTTGATACACCTCTAGGAATGCATCCATTTCTTCCAGATTATCTAATTTGCTGGCATATAGTTGCTCATAATATGTTCTAATAATTATTTGTATTTCTTTGGTGTTGGTTCTGATCTCTCCTCTTTCATTTATTTTATTTATTTGGGTCCTTTCTCTTTTCTTTTTGATAAGTCTGGCCAGGGCTTTATCAATCTTATTAATTCTTTCAAAGAACCAGCTCCTGGTTTTGTTGATCTGTTCTGCTGTTCTTTGGTTTCTATTTCATTGATTTCTGCTCTGATCTTTATTATTTCTCTTCTCCTGCTGGGTTTAAGCTTTATTTACTGTTCTTTCTCCAACTCCTTTTGGTGTAGGGTTAGGTTGTGTATTTGAGACCTTTCTTGTTTCTTGAGAAAGGCTTGTATTGCTATATACTTTGCTCTTAGGACTGCCTTTGCTGTATCTCAAATATTTTGAATAGTTGTGTTCTCATTTTCATTTGTTTCTATGAATTTTTAAAATTCTTCTTTAATTTCCCAGTTGACCCATTCATTCTTTAGTAGGATGCTCTTTAGCCTCCATGTATTTGATTTCTTTCCAACTTTCCTCTTGTGATTGAGTTCTAGTTTCAAAGCATTGTTGTCTGAAAATATGCAGGGAATGATCCCAGTCTTTTGGTACCAGTTGAGACCTGATTTGTGACCCAGGGTGTGATCTATTTTGGAGAATGTTCCATGTGTACTAGAGAAGAATGTGTATTCTGTTGCTTTGGGATGGAATGTTCTGAATATATCTGTGAAGTCCATTTGGTCCAGTGTGTCATTTAAAGTCTTTATTTCCTTGTTGATCTTTTGCTTACATGATCTGTCCATTTCAGTGAGGGGAGTGTTAAAGTCCCCCACTATTATTGTATTGTCATCGATGTGTTTTTTTGCTTTTGTTATTAATTGGCTTATATAATTGACTGCTCCCATGTTAGGGGCATAGATATTTACAATTGTTAGATCTTCTTGTTGGATAGACCCTTTACATATGATATAGTGTCTTTCCTCATCTCTTATTATAGTCTTTGGTTTAAAATCTAATTTGTCTGATATAAGGGTTGCCACCCCAGCTTTCTTTTGGTGTCCATTAGCATGGTAAATGGTTTTCCACCCCCTCACTTTCAATGTGGAGGTGTCTTTGGGTCTAAAATGAGTCTCTTGCTGACAGCATATCGATGGGTCTTGTTTTTTAATCCAATCTGATAGCCTGTGTCTTTTGGTTGGGGCCTTTAGCCCATTTACATTCAGGGTAACTATTGAAAGATATGAATTTAGTGCCATTGTATTGCCTGTAAGGTGACTGTTACTGTATATTGTCTCTGTTCCTTTCTGGTCTATGTTACTTTTAGGCTCTGTCTTTGCTTAGAGGACCCCTTTCAGTATTTCTTTTAGGGCTGGTTTTGTGTTTGCAAATTCCTTAAATTTTTGTTTGTCCTGGAAGCTTTTTATCTCTCCTTCTATTTTCAGTGACAGCCTAGCTGGATACAGTATTCTTGGCTGCATATTTTTCTCGTTTAGTGCTCTGAATATATCCTGCCAGTCCTTTCTGGTCTGCCAGGTCTCTGTGGATAGGTCTGTTGCCAATGTAATGTTTCTACCATTGTAGGTTACAGACCTCTTGTCCCGAGCTGCTTTCAGGATTTTCTCTTTGTCTCTGAGACTCGGAAGTTTTAGTATTAGATGTTGGGGTGTTGACCTATTTTTATTGATTTTGAGGGGGGGTCCTCTGTGCCTCCTGGATTTTGATGCCTGTTTCCTTCCCCAAATTAGGGAAGTTCTCTGTTACAATTTGCTCCAATATACCCTTCTGCCCTCTCTCTCTTTCTTCTTCTTCTGGGATCTCAATTATTCTAATACTGTTTTGTCTTATGGTATCACTTATCTCTCAAATTCTGCCGTCTTGATCCAGTAGTTGTTTATCTCTCTTTTTCTGAGCTTCTTTATTTTCCATCATTTGGTCTTTTGTATCAGTAATTCTCTCTTCTGCCTCATTTATCCTAGCCATTAGAGCCTCCCTTTTTGATTGCATCTCATTAATAGCCTTTTTAATTTCGACTTGGTTAGATTTTAGTTCTTTTATTTCTCCAGACAGCTTCTCTCTAATATCTTCCACACTTTTTTAAAGCCCAGCTAGTATCCTTATAATCATCATTCTGAACTCTAGTTCCAACATCTTACTAATGTCCATATTTATTGGTCCCTGGCAGTTGGTACTGCCTCTTGTTCTTTTTTTTGAAGTGTTTTTTTT
>NW_023270370.1:0-29534 GCF_011800145.1 Mirounga leonina
CCAAAAAATAGAAATGGAAGGAAAACTTCCAAACTCGTTTTATGAGGCCAGCATTACCTTGATCCCAAAACCAGACAAAGACCCCATCAAAAAGGAGAATTACAGACCAATATCCTTGATGAACACAGATGCAAAAATTCTCACCAAAATACTAGCCAATAGGATCCAACAGTACATTAAAAGGATTATTCACCATGATCAAGTGGGATTTATTCCTGGGCTGCAACACTCGTCCAACATCTGCAAATCAATCAATGTGATGCAATACATTAATAAAAGAAAGAACAAGAACCATATGATCAGTTCAATAGATGCAGCAAAAGCATTTGACAAAGTACAGCATCCTTTCTTGATCAAAACTCTTCAGACTGTAGGGATAGAGGGTACACACTTCAATATCATAAAAGCCATCTATGAAAAACTGACAGCGAATATCATTCTCAATGGGGAAAACTGAGAGCTTCCTCCTAAGGTCAGGAATAGGGCAGGGATGTCCACTATCACCACTGCTATTCAACATAGTATTAGAAATCTTAGCCACAGCAATCAGACCACAAAAAGAAATAAAAGGCATCCAAATCAGCAAAGAAGAAGTCAAACTCTCACTCTTTGCAGATGATATGATACTTTATGTGGAAAACCCAAAAGACTCCACCCGAAAATTGTTAGAACTCATACAGGAATTCAGTAAAGTGACAGGATATAAAATCAATGCACAGAAATTAGCTGCATTTCTATCCACTAATAACAAGACAGAAGAAAGAGAAATTAAGGAGTTGATCCCGTTTACAACTGCACCCAAAACCATAAGATACCTAGGAGTAAATCTAACCAAAGAGGCAAAGAACCTGTACTCAGAAAACTATAAAATACTCATGAAAGAAATTGAGGAAGGCACAAAGAAATGGAAAAACGTTCCATGCTCATGGATTGGAAGAACAAATATTGTGAAGATGTCAATGCTACCTAGAGCAATCTACACATTTAATGCAATCCCTATCAAAATACCATCCACTTTTTTCACAGAAATGGAACAAATAATCCTAAAATTTGTATGGAACCAGAAAAGACCCTGAATAGCCAGAGGAATGTTGAAAAAGAAAAGCAAAGCTGGTGGCACCACAATTCCAGACTTCAAGCTCTATTACAAAGCTGTAATCACCAAGACAGTATGGTACTGGCACCAAAACAGACACATAGATCAATGGAACAGAATAGAGAGCCCAGAAATGGACCCTCAACTCTATGGTCAACTCATCTTCGACAAAGCAGGAAAGAATATCCAATGGAAAAAAGACAGTCTCTTCAAGAGAGTGTTGGGAAAATTGGACAGCCACATGCAAAAGAATGAAACTGGACCATTTCCTTACACCACACACAAAAACAGACTCAAAATGGTTGAAAGACCTAAATGTGAGACAGGAGTCCAACAAAATCCTAAAGGAGAACACAGGCAGCAACCTCTTTGACTTCAGCAGCAGCAACTTCTTCCTAGAAACATCGCCAAAGGCAAGGGAAGCAAGGGCAAAAATGAACTATTGGGACTTCATCAAGATAAAAAGCTTTTGCACAGCGAAAGAAACAGTCAACCCCAAAACCAAAAGACAACCAACAGAATGGGAGAAGATATTTGCAAATGACATATCAGATAAAGGGCTAGTATCCAAAATCTATAAAGAACTTATCAAACTCAACACCCAAAGAACAAAGAATCCAATCAAGAAATGGGCAGAAGACATGAACAGACATTTTTCCAAAGAAGACATCCAAATGAACAGACACATGAAAAAATGCTCAACATCACTCGGCATCAGGGAAATCCAAATCAAAACCTCAATGAGATACCACCTCACACCAGTCAGAATGGCTAAAATTAACAAGTCAGGAAAGGACAGATGTTGGCAGGGATGTGGAGAAAGGGGAACCCTCCTACACTGTTGGTGGGAATGCAAGCTGGTGCAGCCACTCTGGAAAACAATATGGAGGTTCCTCAAAAAGTTAAAAAAAGAGCTACCCTATGACCCAGCAATTGCACTACTGGCTATTTACCCCAAAGATACAAATGTAGGGATCTGAAGGGGTACGTGCACCCCAATGTTTATAGCAGCAATGTCCACAACAGTCAAAGTATGGAAAGAGCCAAGATGTCCATCAACAGATGAATGGATAAAGAAGAGTGATATATATATTGATTATATATATATATATATATATATATATATATACACACAATGGAATGTTATGCAGCCCTCAAAAGGAATGACATCTTGCCATTTGCAATGACATGGATGGTACTGGAAGGTATTATGCTGAGCAAAATAAGTCAATCAGAGAAAGACATGTATCATATGACCTCACTGATATGAGGAATTCTTAATCTCAGGAAACAAACTGAGAGTTCCTGGAGTGGTGGGGGGTGGGAGGGATGGGTGGCTGGGTGATCGACACTGGGAAGGGTATATGCTCTGGTGAGCGCTGTGAATTGTGTAAGACTGTTGAATCACAGACCTGTACCTCTGAAATAAATAATACATTATATGTTAAAAAAAAGAAGAAGAAGAAGAAGAAAACAGCAAAGGAAGAATGAAGGGGGGGAATTGGAGGGGGAGACGAACCATGAGAGACTATGGACTCTGAGAAACAAACTGAGGGTTCTAGAGGGGAGGGGGGTGGAGGGATGGGTTAGCCTGGTGATGGGTATTAAAGAGGGCACGTACTGAATGGAGCACTGGCTGTTACACACAAATAATGAATCACGGAACACTACATCAAAAACTAATGATGTAATGTATGGTGATTAACATAACATAGTAATAAAAAAAAATCCATGTAAATTTTGAAGATCAATGGGAAAATTGTCCCTGAAGCATGGATATATCAGGATTATTATTATAAATTCCCAGTTCTGCCTATTGCATTTTAATAGAAATTCCAGTTTCATAAAATAAAAGTTATTGGTAAGGGAGACTAGAGTGACATTTACAAGTCTTTTATGTAACACTTTATAGTTTTGTACATTACAACTCAGTAATAAGAAGAAAAAGAAGAAACACTGCATATTTTCTCTCATAACTATTTAGAATCCTTAATAAAATTCTCATGAGAAATTACCAATTTCTACTTTTATGAAATAACCTTAGCCATAACCTATTCTGTAAAGGTATTATTTAATTATATATCATTTTCAGATTACTGTAATTATTGACAATAGTGACAAATAATTCTCCAGAATATTCTAGCAGAAAACTATGGAACTTCATTCTCTTTTTCGTATATTCAGATCTTTATTCACTTTAGTTTTGCTTTTACAATTTACAACCCAGAATAGTTATTGTGATTCATTTAATCCTGAGCTTTGCTTCAATCTAGGTCAACACAGAAGCAATCCCCAAACCTTTTAACTTGTTAGTAATTTTCAAAATTTTTTAAACTGTTTACAAGAGGTAATTCATAGGTGCAAAGGGAGCACTTACCTTAATGTGCAGAAATATCTCAAAAGGGATTGCAGCTAACTCAGCCAATTCAATAGAATCCTCAAGGTATCTAAACCTGATATGGATGTGAGATTGAAGAGGGAGAATCATACTGATTAGGGTGGAGGAGTGGGGTTGGTCTTTATAATTAACTATCTGGAATTCCTCTTATTAACTACTATCGATATCATTTATACTATGTGCCAAATTTTGTATTAAGTCCTTCACATGGAATTTCATCACTCAATTTTCACAATAAACTCTATAGAATAGGTTCCAATTTTACTGATGGTGTGCTTAAAGATCTAAGAGGTAAACCGCCCACTAGGGGAAAAAGCCAAAAACTGAACCCAAGCTCTCTGAATCCAAAATCAAGATCTTACCTCCTCAAAGTAGGTAAGTCCAGTCAAAGAAAAAGGGCCCAGTCTATCCTTTGATAAAACTTAATTACCAGGAACTGACTGCTACATAAGACATCGAAAACTTAAACGGTCAGTTTCAAATAGGCAAGTTCAAAAGGTGGTCCAAAGACCCTGAACATGAGAAAAGATGTTGAATCTCTACTAATCAAGAAAATGCAAACTGAAACAGCAATGTATTATCTGTTTTTTCATCCATTACTTTTGGATGCAAGAGTTAAAAACATTAACAATATCTGGTTTAGGTGAAGATGCTAGTAAATGGGTTTTTTTTCCACGTGCTATTAATTGTGACTAACACTAAGTAAGACTTTTTTTAGAGGAAATTCAACACTTGCCATTTAGAAAGACATTTGACATTTTGTATAGAAAGAAAAAAATGAAGTGGTTATGAAGGATAATATTTTTTAATGTTTACCCATTTTCCCTGTATGTTCTTTTACATTTTTACTCTCCATATTTCTGGTTATCTTAATCTTTTACAGTAAGAATATGGTCATATTATCCTCGTGTAATTTAAGACCTTTAGACTAAAGAATAGATCATGAGGGTTCCATCAGCTAAATTGTACCTACTTCTCATTTACCATATTTTTAAATCTCTGTTTCCTGTTATTCTTGGGATATCTGGAGAGATGCCAGCTTCCCATTGTCCTGCCAATTAGAAGTGCTGTTATCACGGTTCCCTCACTCTGCTAACACACAGACTCCCATGGCTAGCTCCTCCATCTGCATTCTAAATGGAAAGAAGATACCAAAATTGATCCTGAGTTGATTTTCTGCTGAAACATAGACGTACAGGAGGAGCCCCTAGCAATACCCACTTCTCTGCCATTGTTGCAAGACAGGGTGGGATTTCAGGCTTCGTATCTACATGGTATCTGTTCAAGGCCCAGGATGACCAACACGCTCCCAGGAAAGAGCCCTATACCCCTATCAGCAAACTCTTACACTGTGATTCTGCCTCTAAGGTTGCTTCTTTTCCACCTGCAACGCTCTAGGTTTTACATGGTCCATTCCTTCCTTATCACATTTCCTCTAACTTCCTTCCTGTCAAGTGTCTGCTTCTTCCTTCCTTCCTTTGGCACTCAATACCCCTATCTACCTTACCTACGGTACCTGCCGGACCCTCCTTCTCACACAAATTTTCCTCGCTACTGCTGCCCTTGAAGCCCTGCACATCCTGGTATTCCAGACTTTGGGACTTCAAGGACCTGTAAATTCAACACAGAAATAATGTGGACAATTGGCAGAAGGCTGCCAAAGTACCAATTTTGCCAAATGGGCAATCAAGACAAGTAATACCAACTATTATCACCATCTTTTATGGAAGAAAGGCATACTAAAATGGGAAAAGGTCATAATCTGAGTAAAATAAAAAGGACGGGGATTAAGCAATTTGGGGAAAGACCTGAGTTGGGGAGGGGACACACAATAAGAAGCTGGAATACTGAAAAATGGAGGGGGGATACCTCCCTCATATCTCAAGGTCATGTGAGTGAGTTCCCCATGCTAAGCTAAGGAGTCACACTAGCTGCTCTTCTCTCTCAGAAAACTCCATCCATCATCAACTGCCTGCAGGCCACACTGGAAATGTCCAGCAAAGAGAAGCTCACTTATGCCCAGAGTTTGCTACCCTTCCCCAATTCAAGGCACTTCGCAGATTTTCTTTGTGTTCTATAGCCTGGGATACTTTATGCTCCCCTTGAAGAGAGTCCTGTACAGTTCTTGTCCTACAAAGAGGCTCTGGAGGGATGGAGGAAAAGCCCCAGCAGAAGTACTTGGCTGAAACTAGACAGCGGCACCCCCGCAGTGCTCATTCTTGTTATGGACATGTACTGTCCGTGCAAAAATTTTTAGGGCAATCACTGATACATGCCCCATTGTGAGACTCTAAAATCCAAAATGTACTTAATGTGGATGTTTTGTTTTTAGGTGAACACAGTTCTTGAAATGCAGTTCTTTTATACTTAATAAAATCCATTTTAATATTCACCCTGATGACTCATCATATATTTGTTCTAAAGTCAAAGGTTAAGTGGCTAAATGGCTTTTCTTTTTCTTCTAAAAGCCTAGGTTCCAACTACTTTGACCTAGATTGCCAGCGGTAGAAATATCCTAACTCTCTCAGGCCTCAGGAAACCAAATCCCATAGTTTTTATCAGGAATCTGTGAAAGGGAAGAGAAGGAATGGGGTTAGGCCCAGAGCCAAAAAGGAGTTTTAGTTATGAGAGAAAACTGGTCAATTTCAGGGCAAAGGCATCCAGAAAGGACAAACCGCATAGATGCCCCCACTTCCTCATGTAGCAGGGAGACATTGATGGTCAGTTTTTACAGTGGCATGGCTTATTTGCTCCAGTAACATTTGGTAGCAGAGGCACTGCCTTCCACCCAGGGTTATTACTAAATACAGAAGCTAGAAGGAAATGTACCAAGAAAGTTGTGAATGTGAAACATGTGCTGAGGTCAGAACACACACTCCCACATGCCCACACAACACATGACTTTGCACTTTATCACTGGGAACACGAATGCCATTTCTATCACCGTCATTAATTAGAATAAAAATTCTTAGAACTTGCTGCACCATTCTTCTCTAGAGCTAAGTAGGATTATTCCAGGCTTTCAGCCCAAGTTTTCAAAAAGCCTCGCTGATTAGAAGGCATTAACATTTATATTTCGCCAACACTGATTACACTGATTGCTGGCACATGTTTATGTGATAACCAAGACCTAACAAGAGAGATGCAGAAAAGGACAGTGAGCAGAATACTCATATGTAAGGGGCACCCATCAGTAACTGAGCTGACTCTTCCTTGGCAAAGGAAGGAGGTTAACTCACGGAATTCGAGGCACTTTCTAGAGCTAAAATTTTATGGCTCTGGTTAGTAGACATTTCAGAAGGCATCTACCTCTGAGTAACAGGAGGTTCAAAATCCCTCAAAGGCTGATTATCAATTCTTAGTACTTCATATTCTTTTCTTTTTCTTCCTGCCTTTTATCATGTACTCATTTCTCCTTGATACTGCTAATTAAAGAGGAAAAAAAGAGTTCTGGTAAGTCAAACTGAATGGAACAGAAAATTGAAGTTCTGAGATTACCGAAGAGTTCTCCAAATACTTAAATCCTCTGAAATATCTCTTTCTTCTGTGGCATCCAGCAGAAAGAATTAGCTGGGGTTAGAACTCTACCAAAGCCTAGAGATTTGTTGCAAAAGTACCTCTGAAGGAAAAATCTGGTAGAGAATGCAATCTACTTCTGCGAGAGACCCCCACTACAGCTGGCAATGGGGAAATCCGTGCTGTTTGTGATAAGAATGAAAGCAACCAATAGTCTTTCCTCTAAAAAGCAAAACAACCAGAAGCAATGACTTGCAAGTTTATAGCAAGCTTATCTCCTTCAGTTCAGGACTATTTGTTTGCCAACTGTTACTTTTCACAAATATAAAGTTAAATCAACAATTTTCCTGGCATTCATGACACGGTAGGTAAAAGAGCCTGCGAAATGTGGAATTAACTTTTCAGGTTCTGAAACGGATACATCACTTTTAGAAAAATAAACATTTGATGAAGTGTTTTGCTGGCTCATTTACACTCCATTCCCAATCATAACTGTTGATTCCTCAAGCAAGGAAACAGAAAGAAAGAGTGTGTCATGTTCAGAACAGAACTGAGTGCTACTTGGAATAGGGGTTAAACACGCGTACATTATTTTTACAATTATTTCCTACTACCACTGTTACTATTAATGTTGTACATTAAATAGTTTACCAAGTGTTTTCACATATTTTTTTCCCCTTTGTTCATGACCCTCCTAATCCTGTGATGTAGATAAAATACTTATCTAGGTCAAGTAATTTAGCATCTGTCACCATCCCCAACGCCACCATCACCTCGTGAGCCCTTACTGTGTGCCAAGCTGTACACTCAATGTTTTATGTGGATCATCTCATTTAATCCTCACAATGACCCTCAGAAACTGCAACTATTATCTCTATTTTAAAGATGAAAAAAACATGGTTGATTCGGGCCGGAATATGGGGCTTAGGAGTCCAAGTCCAGTGTTCTTTCCACATTGTTTTAATAATAGAGTTAAAAAGGAACAAAGAGAATGCTAAAGTTTCCAGTTCATTTCGTATCAGTTCCCTTCAGACAGAAATAAAGCAAGAAAGGGACCATGAAAAGAAAGTTAAATTTGCAGCCTCTTCCCAAAATAAATACTTACAAAAATGCAGCAGGCAAAAGTATTTGCCAAATCTTCTGGAGCTTTTGCAAATTGCAGTAATGTTGCAATTCCACTATACTAGCAGCTAAATGCAAAATTCTACCTTTAATTCTCCTGCTGACCAAAAAACCAAACAAACAAACAAAGAAAAGCTATTAAAATAGAAAATAAAGAGGACTTTGTTAAGAAGTCTCACAGTGTGGGGTGGCCTACCATGACTGATAAAACTCTTGGGTTTTCAAACCACCCCAGTTGCAGCCTGGTTGGTCTTTGGCTCTACCAGATTCAATTTCTACTCAGAAGTATTTAACGAGTACCTACTGCATGTTTGGTGTTGGGGGATATAGAGATGAACAGGACACTTATTATTCCTGCCTTTCTGGAGATTATTATGAACTAAAGGTAAAGACAAATAGGAGATTAATTATAGTATAATAAATTCCAGAACAAGGGATTTATCCCAGTATTGGGAATTAGAGGAAGCTTCCCTGAAAAAAAAAAAATGGCATTTAGATGAAACCTGAAGGAATGCCAGAAGTTAATCTGATAAAGAGGTGGCATGAGGGGCGCCTGGGTGGCTCAGTTGTTAAGCGTCTGCGTTCGGCTCAGGTCATGATCCTAGGGTCCTGGGATCAAGCCCCGCATAGGGCTCCCCGCTTGGCGGGAAGCCTGCTTCTCCCTCTCCCACTCCCCCTGTTTGTGTTCCCTCTCTCGCTGTGTCTCTCTCTCTGTCAAATAAATAAATAAAATCTTTAATAAAAAAAAAAAGAGGTGGCATGAGGACTCAGGGGAGAGAAAAGCTGAAGAGCAGAAATGGGGTCACCCACAAACCTGAAAGATAATCTACATCCTCCATGAGGTGGAGGTTTCCATAATCTACCCCAGGGTGGAAGTTCAGAGGAGAGCAGGCTATATAGGGAGTCCATCTTTAAAATATTTCTCTTACTCAGACAAGAATTCCCACACTCTTAAGGAACTAGCATATTCCTCCCTTACTCTGGAAAGACTGTAAAGGAAACACACTGACAGTTTCTCAGCTAATTACAACAGTGGTTTCATGAATGTCAGAAAAAAGGGATGGGGGAAGACAGTCATTTAACAGGACATGAGAGGAGGGCGCCTGGGTGGCTCGGTCAGTTAAGTGACTGACTCCTGATTTCAGCTCAGGTCATAATCTCAGGGTGCTGAGATCAAGCCCCGTGTCAGGCTCCATGCCCAGCTTAAGATACTCTCTCTCTCAAGGAAAAAAAAAAAAAAAAGGACATGAGAGGATAAAATGGAGATAGAAAAGGAAAAAAGAAAAGAAAAAATGTCACTTTTTTAGGGAAGCTTCCTCTAATTCCCAATACTGGGATAAATCTCTGGTTCTGGAATTTATTATACTGTAATTAATCTCCTATCTGTCTTTGCCTTTAGTTCATAATAATCTCCAGAAAGGCAGGAACAGTAAGTGTCCTGTTCATCTCTATATCCCCCAACACCAAACATGCAATAGGTATATAAAAAAGGAATGTATACGCTAAATGAAATATATCACAGTAATGAAAAGTTTAAAAATTTAATATGATGAGCCCTCAGTTACCTACCTCTGGCTTAAAGAATTTGTAACACATTATTCCAGATTCGTTTAGATTGTATTTGGGACTGCCAGAGAAGACAATACAATGTAGCAGATTTACTTTCCTACTTTCTGCTTAGGTTTGTTAAGCCTGTGGATGAGAAGCAATACACTAGAAGGCTTTATTTCATTCCTTTACTTGGTACTTCAATTCCTTAATTCATTTTAACACTCACACAAGAATTAGTGGTTTGTTTTGCTTTGTTTTTTAGTATCTTAGAATTTAAGCATTAGTTCTGAATTACTAAGGACACCAAGTGACAGGATGAGAAAGCAGCCCAAAGAGTGCTAGGAAAGAAGGAAAATGATAGTTTTTCAGAAGTAATGCATGTGCTAAATATTCTCTATCTGTCCATCCAGATACACACATCAATCTTTTCCACCCTGCTCTGTGCTTCAGAGAGAGATCCCTTGAGTTTTCAGTCAGATGTGGTCAATGGGAGGCATTGGTAGGAGGTCAGAAAAGAGGGACCGGTGATGAATGGATAAAGAAGATGTGGTATATATATACAATGGAATATTATGCAGCCCTCAAAAGGAATGAAATCTTGCCATTTGCAATGACATGGATGGAACTGGAGGGTATTATGCTGAGCGAAATAAGTCAATCAGAGAAAGACATGTATCATATGATCTCACTCCTCATATGAGGAATTCTTAATCTCAGGAAAAAAACTGAGGGTTGCTGGAGTGGTGTGGGGTGGGAGGGATGGGGTGGCTGGGTGATCAACACTGGGGAGGGTATGTGCTATGGTGAGCGCTGTGAATTGTGTAAGACTGTTGAATCACAGACCTGTACCTCTGAAATAAATAATACATTATATGTTAGAAAAAAAAAATGATGGTAGGAAGGAAAAAATGAAGGGGGGGAAATCGGAGGGGGAGATGAACCATGAGAGACTATGGACTCTGAGAAACAAACTGAGGGTTCTAGAGGGGAGGGGGTGGGGGGATGGGCTAGCCTGGTGACGGGTATTAAAGAGGGCATGTACTGAATGGAGCACTGGGTGTTACATGCAAACAATGAATCATGGAACACTACATCAAAAACTAATGATGTAATGTATGGTGATTAACATAACATAATAATAAAAAAATAATAATAAAATAAAATGTTAATATTATGTGACAGAAGAGAAATAAAAAAAAAATGTCTTTGGAGTATATCCATTGAATTCCTCCTTCATAGCAAGGAGAGAGAGAAATAACAGTGCATTGGGAGGAAATGAGAAAACATACAGCCAGAACTATTTTAGACAATGATTCAGGATAACCACCACAGGATGGGACGCCCGGAGGAACTACTTGGGAGGAATTGATAAGGACACTGGACTTTTCTGCAGCCCTCCAAAATAATAAAACCTTGTAAGTATTCATCTCCGCACATCTCCAGGGTTTATTTCCCTCTTCATCCAGGCTAAGGTAACCCTGGCTAAGATGACCTCAGTGCCTCACTCTAACCCTTCTTTCCAAAAATGAAGATTTTATAAGAATACTTATCAATTTGGCAACAATTTTGTTAAGTTATAGACGTCAGGCTGCTAATAGTTTTGTGAGAAAAGAAGAAATTCTTATCTCTTTATTACCACTATGGTAAAGTTCTACTGGCTTCCTCTCAGTTACATGCATTAAGGAATACAAATTTAGCTAAATGTCAAGTACTAGCCAATCAGTGAATCCCTCTCTAATGGGCTAAAGCCAATCATCAAATGTTTATTAACTATCTCTGCTTCTTAGATGAAAAAATATATATTACACTATTCAAGGTAAAGCTGCTCATTTTAATTTCTGCCATCTTCCTGTGTAGTTCCTTAAGTAACAATGATAGCTAAATTATTTTTTCTCAGCCCAAGAGTAATGTGTTGGGCTTCCTTTTTAATGACAACAATCTTTTTGTTGCCAAATGCTTCACGTCTTAAATAATGGCTTGAATCTTGGCTGCAATTATAAGATAAGCTTGTTCTCATAACCTTTTCACAATGGATTTTCATCAGCTCCTTTATAAAGGAAATTAAAATTTGTATTTAACTTCAAGCTCATGTGTCTGAAACTGGACACACCATTAGCACATTCAGACATGGTATTTATAAAGAAATAACAATTGGTTTATAGGGTTTTGATTGATATTTTATCTCTCAAGGAAAAAAGGAGAAAAATCTAACTGAAATTAATGAAGAATCAACAGAGGTTGAATGACAGGGTTACTCAGAAGTGAAAATAATGTATTTCTGTATATATAATGGGCTAACTTATAAATACACCCCAAAGAAAATCTATTTACCTTCCAAAATTTCTCAGTAACATCTGAGATCCAGACAACATAACCAGAAGCAGATATGATGTATGATAGAATATAAAATGCCATACAATAAAGGCCACAATAGGTACGAGTTCTATGCAATGAGTGACATGACATCCTCATTGCTCAGGACAGACAACACAACAATAGCTATGGTTTAATAAAAGCAAGATGTCCCCAGGAATTAACAAGAAACTCCTTTCAGACAACGTTGTCAGCTCATTTTTTCCAGAACCCAAGCTGGGACTTTGCATAACCTGAGAGTAAACATCCCTGACGCAAGGACTTGAGAAATACCAAACTCTAAACTTGTGGAGATGTGTCTATCTATGATCCAGGATTCCAGCTCCCTGGCTTGCCCCAAATGTCTCCTTCCTTTAATGTTGAGCAAGGACTGCCAACTTTGATAGTAGGTGGGATCTGCCCATTTTACAGTCTCAAATAGGAGAAAGCATTCAAAACTAAATGAGACAATGGCTAATTCAAAGGCAACATCTGTGGGAAATATGATTGCAAACTAGGAAAGCAAGTTGTCTATCAGGAGACGAGTGATTCATAAATGTTTCTGGCAGGGTCTCACACAGATGGAGTCATGCACATATGCTATTTTTTCCTGCTAGGATTTTTGTCTAAGAGAGTAAGTGATTGCAGACCTGAG
This sequence comes from Mirounga leonina, assembly GCF_011800145.1. Taxonomy (NCBI): domain Eukaryota; kingdom Metazoa; phylum Chordata; class Mammalia; order Carnivora; family Phocidae; genus Mirounga; species Mirounga leonina. The sequence goes on from NW_023270370.1 coordinate 12,691, forward strand.
TGAGTATGCATTGTGATCGAAAGCAAATGTAATGAACTTTCTGATCAAAGCACAATTGAATCTCTTCCCTTGTGATATTCCCTACTCTGGCTCCTTCCCTTCAGTAGGCAACTTCGGGAGGTTCTTCACTGAAATGTTTGTGCAGATGCAAATGCTGTGACTTCCCTCCTGGCAGGAATTTCAACCCCAAGAGGATACAGAGAAAAGAAAAATCCCAGGATCTACTTCCCAGCAGCTCTGGAAAAAAATGCCATCAGTCCTGTTTGGGCCAAATGAGGCACAGGAGTTGATCTCTAGTGCAAAGATATTATGCACACAGAATCTGAGAATGTTAGAATTGGGATCTTAAGGCTCATGGTCCAAACTTCTCATTGTACAGTGACTGAGACCCAAGGAGATCAAAATGACTTGCCAAATGTCTCACAATTACTCAGTGACAGAACCAGGATTACAACGCAGTTCTCTTGATTCCACATTTAGTGGGCTTTTCCCCCATTGTGACATAGAAATTTTTTCACTCATTAATTCATTTATATATCAAATATTTATTCAATGCCCACCATATAACAATCAATGTTGTGAGGACTAGAAAAAGAACAAGGAACAAGAAAATCTTTTACCTCAATTAGCTTACATTCTAGCAGGAGAGAATAACAAAATTCAGATAAACAAATAAATATATAATATTATGTCAGGTAGTGGCAAATGCTTCAGAGAAAATAAACAAAGGTCAAGGGGTAGAGGGGGCAGCTATTTAAGGGAGGGTGCTTGGGGAAACTCTCAGCGGTGATATTTGAGCAGAGTCTAATTGGAGTTAGGGTGTACGCCACACAAATAGCTGAGGGAAGAACTTTCCAGGCAGAGAGAACAGTGTGTACAAAGTTCAGAAAGCTGGAATGAGCTTAGTGTGCTTGGGGGGTAGGGTGGGGAAGGGGTGTTTGCCTGGACTAAATGAAAGGGAACAGTGGGGATGAAGTCAGAGAGGCCACTAGAGGGCTTTCAGCAGGGGAACAACTTGATCTTAGATTTTTTTAACAGGTTATTCTGACTGTTATGTGAACAGACTGAAGAGAGGGGAGAGAGAAAGGGACCAGGGAGTCCAATAAGAAGGTACCTCCCTAAGGCAGAATTTAAGTTCTTTGAGAGCGGAGATTTTATGTAGCTTCTTCATTGCTGCAAAATCAGCACGAAGAATAGTGCCTGGCACATTACTGAGGTCTTAGAGGTGTTTGCTAAATGAATGGATGCCTGAGCGGTGAGATAGAGGGGAAACTGACAGTGGCTTGGATTAGGATAACAGCAGTAGAGACAGTGAGAAATCGGTAGATTTGGGTGATGTTTTGAAACAGAAGTAACAAAAAGGTTCAATGTTGGATATGTATACTTAGTAAGAAAGAACTGAAAAATTGCTCCTAGGGTTTTTTTGGCTTAAGCCCTTCAGGTGAAGAGTGGTAAATTCTCAGGGAGAAAGAGATTCCGTGGGGAAAAATGGGAATTCTGTCTTGATCATGTTACATTTGACCTGTATATTGATCTTTCAAATGGAAATACTGTATGGGTAAGCAGTTGAAGTGTCTGGAGCTCAGGGAAGATATTAATGCTGGAGATACAAGCGATAACTATTTAAAACCACTGAACACCACAATGTCACCCAAAAAATAAGTATTGATGAGGAAATGATAGGGTCCAAGGAGCCCTGGGACGTTCCAGTGTTTCTGGGTGGGTAGTAGAAGAAGAACCAGCAAAAGATTTTGGCCTAAGATGAAGTAGTACAGGCAAAAAAAAAACCCTGATGATAGGAAAACCAGAAATTGAAGTATCCTAGAAGCCAAGCAAGGAAAGGCTTTTGTGTTTCAAAAGGAAGGAGTGATAAACTGTTTCAGTTGTCCCTGAAAGGTCTGAGTGAGGTCTGATAATTAATCATGGTATTTGTCCACACAGGTCATTGTTGACACTAACAAGTGTAGTTTCAGTGGCATGATGGAGACAAAACCCTCGCTGGAATGAGTTCAAGAGAAAAGAAGAGAAAAGGAAGGGGAGGGTACAAGAATAGATCATCTTTCTAAGTAATTTGCTATAAAAGGTGTAAAGACATGAGGAATGATTTGGAGAAAATGAGGGAATCAAAAGAAGGTCTGGAGTTATTTTTTAGGTAAGTCATTACAACAAGCTTGTATGCTAATAGGAAGATCCATTAGAAAGGGAAGAATTCATGGACAGAACCAGGATACCTACAAGAGAAGCATCCAGGTTAGACAAAAGAAAATGGGATCCACTACACAAGTGGAGACCTTAGCTTTAGAACAGAGCAGGTGTAGTTAATCTGGAAGGGAGGAAAGGCAGAGTACTGGTGAAGATATGATTTGGCACCAAAGACAGCAAGTCCTGTTCCAATTGCTTTTTTTTCCCCAGTAAAATAACAAGGTCATCTACTGAGAACATGGGGAAGGAAAGGGAGTCTGAAATTTAAGGAGGAGGAGATGAGGTGGCAGCTATAGGAGACTGATTCCCAGCAAGATACTCTGTACAGTACCAGCATAGAATGGAATACCATTAGAGAATATGAACAGTCACCCAGTTTCAAAAAAAAAAAAAACAATATTATAGCAGCCCTATAAATTTCAAAAAGAACATCAAGATGGAATAGATCAATGTTGCTTTTCATGGAGATGCAAATATTAAAAATTAATAAATTATTTTTGATTTGTTACCCTAAAAGAATTAGTTCTTTCATTTATTAACTTACAATGAAATAATACAGAGCCACACTTTGAACCAGCAACCATGGATACGTATTAGGACATTTAATTATGTAGTAATACATCCTGTATAGGACAGAAGATTAATAACTTGTTAAGTTTAAGCAATTATCTAACAATAATAATAGCAACAGTGAGAATTATATGTTCAGAGTTCTTGAGAGTGTAGGGACTGGAAACACTCATTTAATCTGAAGAGTTCTGTTTATTCTCTATGGTAGTTTTTATTTTTAGCTGCCTGCTTTTTCATGGAAGGTTTTAATTAATTCCTTTTACTGTTTTATAAAACTCTCTCTTAAGTACAGTTTTAGATAACACTGCAATTCAAATCTTTGAGTAGTTTGAAGGTTTCCTTTTTCCTTCAACAATTTTAAAACACATAAGTTCCACTGTGAGAGATCCAAAAAAAGCAATATAAATAGCTTAGCAATTTTGGACCTTCTTTGGGTTAAAGGAACCATAACACTGCCTTTTTCAAATTGGTTTCTCACCCTACTTTGTGAGGGAGGGGATTAAAAAACAAACCTCACGTGCGCGCGCGCACACACACACACACACACACACACAGTCTTAGTTCTTCCAGGCTGCTATAACAAAAATACCATACACTGGGTAGCAAAAAACATTTAACATTTGTTTCTTACAGTTCTGGAGGCTGGGAAGTGTCAGGGCAGGGTGCCAGCATGACTGGGTGTCTGGTTCAGACTGCTGACTTCTTGCTGGGTCTTCATATGGTCATTGCACATGGTAAAAGAGGTGAGGGAGCTCTCTGGGGGTCTCTTTTATAAAAGGTACAAATCATGAAAGCTCCATCTTCATGACATAATCACTAATCCTAATTACCTGCCAAAATCCACATCTGCTAATAACATCACATTAGAGGGTAGGATTTCAACATACAAATTTGGGGAGACACAAACATTCAGTCCATAACACACAAACACACACACACGCACGCACACATACACCTTACATTGTTTTTCCAAACTCAAATGTATTGAGGGCAAGTCACCACCTATTCTTTAGATTTCATTGCAAGAAAGTGCCCTCATAATTTACTTTTGTTTTTATTCTGAATTAAAAATGAACTTTCTATTTGAAACATCTTGTATTGTGCTACCCCAGGTCTTGATAGAATATTTTCAAAATGGTTCAGTATATTATACTAAGTTGAATTTTTTTTCTTTCAAAAGAAAACATGTTCTTCATTTCCATTATTAAATTTCTTTTACCTTTTTTTGCTGACCCACTCTCACACTGGGTTTCTGGAAGAACATCACTATAGACCCAGATGGCAACTTCATATATCCATCTGGATTTCCTTGGGTGAAGTAGAAGCCCACTTGTCCCACACAATCAAGACCATGGCTAGGTGACTACTTATTTGAATGAGCTGATCACAACAGGACAAAAAAAAAAAAACAAAAGGATTATTGTTCTATGGTGTTCACTCCTGCTGTGATCAGCGCAGTCTATCTATGCTGCTGTAATCAAGTAAATTGCACAATCTCAAGGCTGACCAGGAATCTGAGAGGACCAGGGCTAGGTGAGATAAAGCCTTACAAGTCTAACTGAGTTGCAGAAACAGGCCTGGATTGGGGTAATTAGCTAATAATCCAAGGTCATATAATGTTAAAACTTAGTGTTTGGCATCAGGTCTATATTCAAGTCCTAGCCATACAGTTTGGTCCATGTTTAATCTTTAATTTTTAAAATGTTATTAATTTTTTCTGACATTAACTATCAAGTGAGGATAATGGTCTTACCTCAGTGACTCATGAGGATCAAAGTAAGATGTTTCATGTAAGGTAATTAGCATAAAAGGCATGTGTTATGCTTTTGTTGGCCCAGTTTGTAGATAATGGATCTCAGTTAATACTAAAACAGTCCTATGAGGTAGGCTCTATTATAACCATCTCTGTTTTATAGACAAATAAATGGAAGCACAGAGAGTATGAGTAAATTACTCAAGGACACAGAGCTAGTCAGAGTCAGAGACAAAATCTAAACCCAGGCACAGTATGGCTCTGGGGTCTGTCTTAACCACTATACTGAACTGTTTCTCATAGTTCTTTGTTCTGAAAGATCTGTTGAAATAGGGGTTAAAACTGTGATTAGAATCAGTCAGTTGGTAGCAAAGAGGAAGACATAGCAACAGTGATAACAGGCAGAAGTCAACTTTAGCACCCAAATAGGCAATACGTGCTGTTATAGGTGATACCATACAAAAATGGACAACAGACAATAGACCAAAAGCCTGGAAAGACTGGAAGAAGCTTTGGGGGGATCAAATACTATCTGGTGCCCAGCTCTCATAGAATAAAACTTCAAAGCAGTGTATAGACATACAGGCAATGCTTCAACTGTAGGATATGATGGAAGAGATCTTCTCTTTATTACCCTGAATCCTAAGTCTGACTGGTGGAGAAAAGGAGTTGGTACACATCAGACAGCTACGGACCTCAAAGAAAGAGAATCAAAGCAAGGACTGGAACCATTATATTCCAGGGCACCATCCATAAAATGGCAAGATTTATTGAAACCTTTCCCATCAGCAGCAGATTTTATACTTTCTTTCCACTGATGAGCACTTAATGGTTACAGATGTAGAATATTAGTCTGGATATGCCTGGCTGAGTTTGCTTAACAGCAACATGACTAGTAGTTCCAGATGAGACACAAAAGATTATGCTGGCTTGACCTTTTTTGTAAACCTCTGAGTGCCCGTACCCTTTTGCACAACCTCCACCCTCCCTTCTTAAATTGGACAGCAGCTTGAGACTGTAAAGTTGTAACTAAACTTCCTTTGATTATGGTTCTGACCTTTAAAAAAGTCGGTTCCTTCAATGGTTGTTGGATATATGGCAAAACAATTCCAGGATCAGGTTGTATCTGGTTTTCCTCACATAGTCAAGCTGGCACTGGGATTTCCCCTTGATTAGCTGCAAAGGGGCTAGAAAAAACAGCCTCCAAACTGGACATCTTTACCCAGTTCATATTTAGATCTATGCTATTCCTCTCCATTCCTTTCTTCTCCCCTCCTCTCCTATTCTCTTCTCTCCTCAGATGTCTCTAGATAGGACTCACCAAGACTACCCGCTGATTAACACACACTTCTTTCTGTTCCCTGTAGGGCAAACAAGCTGTGGGCAGTCAGCACCAAAACTAGGGACAGCTCCTTTCCCTGGGGCTTCCCAGCCCGGTTCCCAGTTGTGGTTTCACTGCAGGGCTTTAGTTGGTAGCAAGGAGATTCTCCAATATCCCACCCTCAGTGTGTCTTTTAATATCAGAATCTGGCTGACCGGTTAAGCTTATCTGCTATATTTTCAGAACTCTCAAGGTCTGGTGGTAGATAGGGTCAGTAGACAGTCACAGGAAATGTTTGATCCAGTCTTAAGTTAGCATTTACAAATCAAAGACTCTCCAGTGCTGTTTGTTAATCTAATAAATCTCAGATGGTTGCTTGGGTACACTTACAATTATGGAAGGGGTGGGGAAATAATAATTTCCGCATCAGTGTTTCACAGTCCATCCTGGTATGAGTTGAATTTACTAGGCTGAGCTTCTGGAATACCTACCTCACTGTTTCTAGGGCCTCAAACAAGTTCTTTTGATGTTCCTTTAAACTTCCAAGAGGACTGGATATACAGTTCCAGTACCATTTGGACATACCTTAGAAGCTTAAACTGGCAATTCTAGAGTTATTTGGGCATGTATCAGGACATACCCCATGTTTGGGGGGATATTTTAGATAGTCTCTGGCATTCCAATCTCAGGCTTATATGCCCTCTGTGGGCAGCCACAGGTAACTGAGTTGGAATGTGGTTCAGGAGCAATGGATATTACATCTTGGAGAGTCAGTGTTCCCTGGGGAAGCTTAGGGAGCCACTTAAGACTCTTTGGGTACTAGAAGATACTCTAGTTTGGGAACACTAGTTTCTCCAGTTGTAACACAGAGTACTGAGTTTTTGCTGAGTAATCACTAGAGTCTCCAACCTACCTACCCTAGCTCATGGAGAAATTTGTGACCTGTCTTAATGGAATTCCAAGTATATATTTCTCTTTTTCTACCAGAATAATAAAGCACTTGAAGATTCTTTTTAGAATCTCATGTCTAGGTCTAGTATCCCTTCATATATATATTAAGCAGGAGCACAGCCAGTATGGACTTCATAGGCTAAAAACACTTTCTACAACAAATGGCTTTCTCAGATTCAGTGTGTTCAGCTGAGACCATGCCAGACAGTGCCAAGTGGGCAGACTGACATTTGCTCTCAAATAATAGAGGATTCAGTTATGTGAACATGTTTTGAGGAATTCAGAAAATGAGAAGAAGATAGATCTGTCACCTGAAGGACATTGAGTTTATAGTTACAGGATCAGGGACTCAGTGGTATGAGTCCAGCTATAAGAATGGGCCCTATTTGTGGGCACCTGAGTGATGCAGTCAGTTAAGCATTTGACTCTTTATCTCAGCTTAGGTCTTGATCTCAGAGTTGTGAGTTCCAGCCCTGCATAGGGCTCCATACTGGGTATGGAGCCTACTTAAAAGAAAAGAAAAAAGAATGGGCCTCATTTGGCCATCTCTAGGTTGAGGGAGGAGACACATTTTATCAATCTCAGGAATTCCAAGAAACCTCTAGATCTAGATTCTCCTGGCCAAGGTAAATCTGGATTTAGAAATATTTACTGCTGCTGGTGGATCGAGGCTTTTTTTCAGGGACAGTATATGTTCAACTATAAGTTACTGTATGCTACAGAGATCTCAGTAGATGGAGAAGGACCTCCCTTACCAGGTACTTTTACTGAAGCAGCATATCTGTAGTTGGACAAGATATGGCACATTCACATGTGAGTTTCTTCTGTGAGATAACATGAACTTATTACAAAGTAGCAACTGTACAGCATAGTGATTGTGATCCTAGATTTTTAGGATCTACTCCTAGGTAATTCCATAAATACCACCTAGGAAAAAAGTTTCTCCTACAGGAGTTATACTAATCATGTCAATATTTTCCATATACCCAATGATAACTCCTGCATATGTCAAAATTACTTGAGGTAATGTTCTTACAACTCAGCTGGGTTCTAACATGAAAGCTTCTATAATCTCAGACATGGTGAGGGAGGGCAGGAACTAGTGAAGGTACATCCATGGAAACTGACTGACTACAAAGTCTTGGCCAGAGAAACTGAACACATTTATTTCAGAATTATAAATGTATAGATACTCTGCCAGACTGGACCTCTGTTTGAAGTTCCTGTGAACCCCAGAAAGAGGAGAAACGTGGATTTAGAGCTCAAGACTAAAACCAGAGCTCCAATTTAATCTCTCATTTCATCCACAAAACAAAGATAAGTTTCCAAAATCTGACAGGGCCAAGAAATTTACTGAAAATCTTAAGTGGGTGTGGAGGGCCTGTCAGTCAGCTAATACTACAATAATTCTACATAACAAACCCACAAAATGTCACTGATATGCAACAATAAGCACTTATTTAGCTCATGCAATGCAAGTTGACTGCAAGTTAGCTAATTCAGATTGGACTTGGCTGGACGGTTCTGTTCCACATGTCTCTCAACATTCTCCTGGGACTAGCATTAGTCTGGGAATGTTCTTCTCATAAATATAGCAGAAGTACAAGAAAGCAACTGGCACACTGGACTTAGCACCTGATGCTACTGGCCAAAACAAGTCTCATGACCAATCCCAAAGTCAGAGGATAGGGAGACAAACTGTAGACCTTTAATAGGAGACACTGAACTTGGCAAAGAAGACGAATACAGGGAAGGTGATCTGCCACAAAGGTGATAACAAGCATACTGAAAGATAAGCTGACCATAATGGGACTTCTGCACAGATGTGAAGATTACCAGCAGACCTGTTATCCTAGGTCAGAGTTGCTTCTGCAAAATGTATTCCCTTCATAGGATACCTGGCCTTTGTTACTACTGACTCCAGAGCAAGAAGAATGAATATGGAATTAAATTTCCTCTGGTCAAGGCATACCTTCCAAAATAGCTCTCCAAGAATGAAATAGTGTTCGTCCTTCCCTTAAACAGTATTCTTTAAATTCACTTAGCATACAACTAATATACATGAATAAGTAAAAATATTCCAAATGCCTTACAAATCCTTTATTATCTGGATACAGAGTGGTACTCAATTGTTATTGTACATGGAAATTTACATGGAAAATAAACAACCTTTCTGTCTTTGCCAGGCTTTAACAATCTGACCATCTGGGTGTGGATAGAATGAACTTTGAAATTTCTCTTCAGGGACTTCTAAATGCATTAAATTCTCAGTAGGGTTGGCAGTAATTGTAGAAATTACTGTGTTATGACTACCAAGTAAGAATGTTAGGTCTATCATTTGGCTACATAGAAATTATTATAAAATTAAAAGCAATTCAATAGGGCTTTGGCAACTTAATATCATGTCCTTGAATTTTCAACATTGTGTGAATCCGTTCAAATTGGCTTTCTCTAGTATGATTTTGTAGAATCAGAGGAATTAAGACACTTGCCATTACTTTGATTTTTGGATCATACCTTGAAGATTGTTCTATCTTCACAAACTTTCTTGTTTTTCTCTTTTATGTGCCTTGCCAGAATATTTTATCTCAGAATATTTAACCAAGTGCAACTCAGCAGCTGTTCTCAGTTAGTATCTTCAGGTTAAATCAGTACACACACTGCAAACTAAAACCTGCTAGGGGTGTTTGTTTTTAAAGTCAGCAAGTGCATGCACAGCTTTGAGACTTGTATTTTCCCCCCAGCATTCTCCAAATCAGGATGTTCCAAGGAGATCGAATAGGTCATTGCACTTGGAAGAGTGGGCATATATTTCAAAGACATAATCATCATTAAGGGAAAATATGACACATATTGTGTTGGTTGTCCAGATTATCAATGATTGTTATTAGAAAAATGGATCTGCCCGTGTAACCATAAACACATCTAGACATCATTAAATTTCATTCTTTAGATAATGCCCTTTATTTTTCTAAACACAACATGCCACCTAGCCTTAAGGAAATATTTCAAAATATTTTCTCTAACATGGCAGCTAACAAATATAAGCTGACCCCATACAGCTAAATTATATGAAGGCTATTTTGACATTTTAATATTTGGGTTTTTTTTTAAGATTTTATTTATTTATTTGACAAAGAGACAAAGCAAAAACAGGAACACAAGCAGGGGGAGTGGGAGAGGGAGAAGCAGGCTTCCCGCTGAGCAGGGAGCCTGATGTGGGGCTCAATCTCAGGATCCTGGGCAGCCGCTTAACAACTGAGCACGCAGGCGCCCCTTCATTATTTGTTAAAGTAACGAGTTAGGCTACCAAAATATCCCCCAGGACATTTGTGACAGTGCAACCAGAAGTCACAGTTATAACATGAATTCATCACTCTATGCACCCATTTGGCGTAGACCAGTGGCTTTCACACTTTGACTATGACACACTGTAAAACACACATTTAACATCACAGTTCAATACATACATACATCCTCACACACACATAACTGAAGTAACAGTTTTAGGAAATGGTACTTAACCTCACTTTATGATGCACACTGATATTTTGCTTCTCTTCTATTTCATTATGTTTTCAAATGCTGATAGCAATATACTGAAAATGATTTCAGAGCCCACTAATAGATTGGGACACCTGTTAGAATTTTGGAGAAGTTGCGCCTTAATGGATGTCAAAACCCAGGTTTCCTAGAAATTCAACCCCAAGGCAAAGCTTTAGTGCTTTGGAAGTTTTATCTCAGAAAGGCAAGAGTGAGAGGAAAAGGAAACGAGTCAGGGTAAATGGAAGAACACATATAAAATGGAGCATTACAAAAATGGCCGCAGCTTCATAGGAGAGCACAGCTGGTTGCCTTGTCACAAAGGACAGACATCTCCAGCGTGTCTACATGGAGCCATTTGTGGAGGGTAAAGGAGGAAGGCAAGCTCTTAACGGCTAGCTCCTTTCCATGTGTATTCTCCACTTGGTCAAAATTTGCCCCACTTCAACTCCCCCCACATTTCTGGATTATGTCACCCAGTTCTTCTAGGGCAGACTCTCTTCCAATAAGGCCAGATCCCACACTAAGGCTGCTGGGGCAACTGCTCATGGAAGAGATGCTGACATCCAGATCTTACCCCCAAGGGAGACTGAAATAACCTGAGATGAAGGAATGAATATGGCCGCTGGTGTTTAAGAACCTGGAGATGCACAAGTTGTCACTGTTCTCTAGCCAGGAAGTGGGATGGGTAGTCAAGGCCCAGGAGTCATGTAGGGCTGAGCACACCAAAATCAGGGTCACTGTATGTGGAAAAGCACAGATCTTAGAGTTGGAAAGCCTAAGTTCATATCCCTCCACCTCCACTTCCCACGTATGTGGTATCTGTGTAAGTTGCTTTACCTCTTTGATGGATGATATTAGTACCCTTGCCAAGCTGCTATAAATGGAATCTTTTTCTTTTCATTAATGCAGTTAAATTTATATACAGCAAATTTGCTAAGCTTTATTCATTTTAATATTTTATCTATAGTTCTTTATTCTCTATGCAAAGAATCAATATCTGTTAATGACACTTTTGTTTAGTACTTTGCAATGCTAATGCCTTTTTTTTCAACTTTACTTTCTGTGCTAGCTAGAGCCGTCAATACAATATTCAATAGACTTATAAAAATAGGCACACTTGTCTTTTTCCTAATACTGAAGGGAAAACTTTCAGCGTTTCATTAAGTTTGCTATGTGCTGCAGGCTTTTTAAAAATTCAATTTAATTAAAGGATGACAAACTCCTTTTCATTTCTAGTGTACTAGGAGGGTTTTTTTTTTTTTCCCATGAATGGATGTTGAGTTCTATCCAATTATTTTTCAGTATATATTGATACATTTTTTTTATCTATTAATGTGGACAGTAACACTGATTTTTCTATTTTTTAAAAAACTTGCATTTCTAGGATGAACACAACTAAATATCTATGCTGTTTCATTTTTTTAGACATAGCTGAATCAGCTTTGCAAATTATTATATCTATGCTCCTCAGTGAGATTCACCAGCAATTTTTTTCTTTCTTCCATTGTCCACATCAGGTTTTGGGGATCAAGGTTACATGAGCACCATAAAATGAGTTGGGAAATGTTCCCTCTTTACTCTATTTTGGAATAGTTCCTGTAAAATTGAAAGTATTTTTTCCGTGAATGTTTGGTTGGGCTCCATGGTAAAACCATCTAAGGCCTGGAGTTTTCTCTGTGGGAAGATCCTCAACTACCTGTCAGTTTCATTAGTGATTAGATGACTTTTCATGTGTTCTATTTCTTCTGACTCAGTTTCATTAAGTTACATTTTCCTAGGAATTTATCCATTTCATATAAATTTTCAAATTAACTGGCATAAAGTTGTTCATACTATCCTTTTATTACCTCCTTAATGCTGGCAGTTATAGTTACATTCCTCATATTGTCTAGTTGGAACAGTTTTTTTCTGGATCAATCTTGACAATAATTTGTCAATTTTATTAGACTTTCCAAACAACTAAGTTTTTTGTTCATCCTTTTTATTAAATGCTTCTTTTCCATTACATTAATTTTGGCCCAGATCTTCGTTATTTCCTTCTTCCAGATTCTTTGCATATATTCTGCTCTTCTTTTCCTATCCTCTTAATATATCACTTACTGGGTTTCAATCTGTGTTTTTGTTTTGATATAATCACCAAGAGCTAAAATTTCTAACTGCTGCTTTATCAGCATCTCATAAGTTTTGATAGCAGTACTTTCACTATCATTCCATCCTAAATGTTTTCTAACTTCATTATGACATTTTCTTTGACTTGTGATTGATTTACTTAAAGGTATTTCTTTTTTTTAATGAGAGAGAGTAGCTCTGCAGCAATACCGTTCCTTTTTTTTTTTTTTTTTTAGAAAGGGAGATGGCGGGGAGGAGGGACAGAGGGAGAGAAAGAGAGTCTTAAGCAGGCTCCACACTCAGCTCAGAGGCCCACGTGAGGCTCAATCCACAACCCTGAGATCCTGACCTGAGCCAAAATCAAGAGTCAGATACTTAACCAACTGAGCCACCCAAGTGCCGCACTTAAATGTATTTCTTTATTTCTCTCTATATGGAGTCCCATTGGTTATCTTTTGGTTACTAATTTCTAGCTTAACTGTAATATGTTCAAAGACAATACAGAACTTTGAAAATTATTGAGACTTGCTATATGGTCAATTTTTACAAATGTCTTTTGTGTTCTCGTACAGAATGCATATTATGCATTGTGTGGGCATGTTTTTATACATGCCCATTGAGACAGGATTTTTAACCATATTGTTTAAGTCTTCATTTTTCTTACTGATTTCCTAACTGTACCATCAGTTTCTGACAGGTATATTAAAACCCTCTACAATTGTGAATTTATTCTTTATTAGTTCTTTCAATTTTTGTTTTATTAATTTTGAGAAATGTCATTAGGTACACACAAATTTTAAATTATATTGTTTTCCAAGCTTATTAAATGTTCTATTACTAGGGGAAGAGATTAATTATGTTTTATGCTTTAAAGCATATTTTGCGTGATATAAAAATAGCTACAGCATCTTTCTTTTAGCTAGACTTGGCCTAATACATTTTTCCATCTTCCTTTTATCAACCAGTCTAACAATCTTCATATTTTAGCTAAATCATTTATTTCATATATATATTTTTTATAATTGACATTTTTACTTATATCTACTATTTTAATAGGTATTTAATAGGTAATGTGTATTCTGTTTTTTTCATATTCCTCTTCCCTCTCATTTCTTACCTTTTAAAAAATTATTTTTTTCTCTTTTGTTTTCCTTTAGTAGTTTGTGTAGTGTTTTTATCTTTTAGTGGTTTTCCTAGAAATTATAGCACACATGCCATCAAAATCAATGTCTTTACTCCTCATAAAACAAAATTTTAACTTCAGTCCCTTCCCTTCCAACTTGAGTTCTATTGTTTTCCAATATTTTAGTTTTGGTATTTCAGTATTTTAGTTTTAACCTACTTCTCATCCCCATCTTTAAGTTTACCATTATCTTTTTTTAAAATTTTTTTTATTAACATATAATGTATTATGTTTCAAGGGTACAGATCTGTGATTCATCAGTCCTACACAATTTACAGCACTCACCATAGTACATACCGTCCCCAGTGTCCATCACCCAACCACCCCATCCCTCCCACCCCCTCCACTCCAGCAAACTTCAGTTTGTTTCCTGAGATTAAGAGTCTCTTATGGTTTGTCTCCCTCTCTGGTTTTATCTTGTGTTAAGTGAAATAAGTCAATCAGAGAAAGATAAGTATCATATGATCTCACTGATATGAGGATTTTGAGAAACAAGACAGAGGATCATAGGGGAAAGGAGGGAAAAATGAAATAAATTTACCATTATCTTTGCTCACTTGTTCTTACTGAATCTGATTTTCCATCTAGAATCATTTTTCATCATTCCTGAAATATATCCTTTAGAAATTACTTTAGGGATAATCTTTTGGAAGTGATCTTGATACAGGTTTGCCTACAAATGTTAGTATGCCCTTGTTTTTATAGGATACTCTTACCAAGTTAAGAATTTCTAGGGGCGGGGGAGGGGCAAAATGGTGGAGGAGTAGGAGACCTAAATTTCATCTGGTCCCAGGAATTCAGCTAGATACCTATCAAACCATTCTGAACCACTACAAACTCAACAGGAGATTGAAGAAAAGAATAGCAGCAACTCTCTGAACAGAAAAGCAACCACTTTCTGGAAGGTAGGACATGTGAAGAAGTGAATCTGAGGCAATATTCGGGAAGCTAGACCCCATGGAGGAGGAAGCCTCTGTCAGCCAGCTACTGGCAAGTGATAGAGCAGTGGAGCACAAAACTGGAACTTTTAGAAGTCTGCTCCACTGAGGGACATCACTCCAGTGGCTAAGCAGGGGGTGGAACCCTCACTGGGACAGTGTGGTCTCAGGACCCTCGGAGTCACAGAAAGACGGGGGTGCCTGAGCATGGTAGAACTCCCAGGTATCGGAGCAGGGAAGCCAGCTGCAAAGACGGAGCCAAAGAGTGGGCTCTCAGCTCAGGGTTGCCATAAACCATGATCCGAGGCACAGTGGGGCCACTACTCCTCCAGCAGGGACCCAACAAGTGGCAGATCCAGGAAGATTCCCTTTCCTCCCCTGGGAGGAGCAGCGCGGGAGGGCACCACAGGAATCTGCTGGGTTTGGAGATGCCAAATGGTGTCATGTGCCAGAGATGGA
The DNA here is from genome assembly GCF_011800145.1 of Mirounga leonina. Classification (NCBI taxonomy): domain Eukaryota; kingdom Metazoa; phylum Chordata; class Mammalia; order Carnivora; family Phocidae; genus Mirounga; species Mirounga leonina. The sequence continues at coordinate 27,723 of NW_023270370.1, forward strand.
AACGCTCGGTCACAGGCCGGGTGAGCACGGACTGGGGCCGGAGACCAGGAGATGGGAGTGATTGACTGCTTTTCTCTGGGGGCTCAATGAGTAGTGGGGCCCCAAGTTCTCGGCTCCTCTGGGGCAGAGATTGGGAAGTTGCCATTTTCACTCTTGTCCTCCAAAGCTGTACAGAAAGCCTGCAGGGAACAAAAGCTACCAAGAGCAAACCCAAGAAGATTACTTGCCGCCCCTGGCAAGGGTGGTGCAATTCCACCTCCGGCAAAGACATTTGAAAAACACTGCAACAGGCCCCTCCCCCAGAATATCACCAAGAACAGCCAGCCAAGACCAAGTTTACCAATCAATGAGAACAGCAGAACTCCAGCACTAGGGGAATACAGCATATAGAATTTATGGCTTTTTTCCCCCTGATTTTTTAGTCTTTCAATGTTAAATTTTTTTAATTTTCTTTTTTTTTTTTTTAATTTTTCTTTTTCCCTTCTTCAACCAACATCTTATCAATCCCTTTTTTAAAAATCTTTTTTATTTTTCATTTTTAGAGTCATATTCTATCCCTACATTGTAGTTAGCCTTATTTTTGGTGTGTGTATATGTGTATATATATATATATAAAGTTGGTCTCTCTTTAAATTTTTGGGATAAGCTTCTTCTAACAGACCAAAATGTATCCTAAATCTCTAGTGTATGGCTTTGTTCTAGGCTCCTGCCTGATCACATTCTCTCCCTTTTTTTTAATTTAAATTTCTCTTCTTTCTTTTTTCAACCAACTTCTTATCAATTCCTTTAAAAAAAACTTTTATAATTTTCATCTATACAGTCATATTCCATCCTTTCATTGTATTTACCCTTATTTTTGAACATATATAAGTTTTTCTTTCTTTAAAATTTTGGGAGGCAATTTCTTTTAACAGACCAAAATACACCCAAAACCTAGTGTGTGGCACTGATCTATGCACAAGCCTGATCATATTTGATCATATTCTTTTTTTTCTTTTTCTTTTTCTTTTTTCTTTCTTTTCCTCTCTTTTCCCCCAGTTTCAGGCCTCTTCTGATTTGTTTAGTGTATATTTTTCTGGGATTGTTGTTACCCTGTTATCATTTTGCTCTCTCATTCATCTATTCTCCTCTGGACAAAATGACAAGACAGAAAAACTCACCTCAAAAAAAAGAACAAGAGGCAATACCAACTGCCAGGGACCTAATCAATATGGACATTAGTAAGATGTTGGAAAAAGAGTTCAGAATGACGATTATAAAGATACTAGCTGGGCTTGAAAAAAGCATGGAAGATACTAGAGAAACTCTTTCTGAAGAAATAAAGAACTAAAATCTAACCAAGTTGAAATCAAAAAGGCTATTAAATGAGGTGAAATAAAAAATGGAGGCTCTAACTGCTAGGATAAATGAGGCAGAGAGAGAACTAGTGATATAGAAGACCAAATGATGGAAAATGAAGAAGCTGAGAAAAAGACGGATAAACAACTACTGGATCACAAGGGCAGAATTCAAGAGATAAGTGATACCATAAGACAAAACAATATTGAAATAATTGGGATCCCAGAAGAAGAAGAAAGAGAGAGAGGGGCAGAAGGTATATTGGAGAAATTATAGCAGAGAACCTCCCTACTTTGGGGAAGGAAACAGGCATCAAAATCCAGGAGGCACAGAGAACCCCCTTCAATCACTAAAAATAGGTCAACACCCTGACATGTAATAGTAAAACTTACAAGTCTCAGAGACAAAAAGAAAATCCTGAAAGCAGCTCGGGACAAGAGGTCTGTAACCTAAAATGGTAGAAACATTAGATTG
>NW_023270371.1:0-23520 GCF_011800145.1 Mirounga leonina
ATACTCTGAAGAGTTTTGATCAAGAAAGGATGCTGTACTTTGTCAAAAGCTTTTTCTGCATCTATTGAGAGGATCATATGATTCTTGTTCTTTCTTTTGTTAATGTATTGTATCACGTTGATTGATTTGCGGATGTTGGACCAACCTTGCAGCCCAGGAATAAATCCCACTTGGTCGTGGTGAATAATCCTTTTAATGTACTGTTGGATCCTATTGGCTAGTATTTTGGTGAGAATTTTTGCATCCATGTTCATCAAGGATATTGGTCTGTAATTCTCCTTTTTGATAGGGTCTTTGTCTGGTTTTGGGATCAAGGTAATGCTGGCCTCATAAAATGAGTTTGGAAGTTTTCCTTCCATTTCTATTTTTTGGAACACTTTCAGAAGAATACGTATTAATTCTTCTTGAAATGTTTGGTAGAATTCCCCTGGGAAGCTATCTGGTCCTGGGCTTTTGTTTTTTGGGAGATTTTTGATGACTGCTTCAATTTCTTTAGTGGTTAAAGGTCTGTTCAGGTTTTCTATTTCTTCCTGGTTCAGTTTTGGTAGTTGATACATCTCTAGGAATGCATCCATTTCTTCCAGGTTATCTAATTTGCTGGCATAGAGTTGCTCATAATATGTTCTTATAATTGTTTGTATTTCTTTGGTGTTGGTTGTGATCTCTCCTCTTTCATTCATGATTTTGTTGATTTGGGTCATTTCTCTTTTCTTTTTGATAAGTCTGGCCAGGGGTTTATCAATCTTGTTAATTCTTTCAAAGACCCAGCTCCTAGTTTCGTTGATCTGTTCTACTGTTCTTTTAGTTTCTATTTCATTGATTTCTGCTCTGATCTTTATTATTTCTATTCTCCAGCTGGGTTTGGCTTTATTTGCTGTTCTTTCTCCAGCTCCTTTAGGTATAGGGTTAGGTTGTGTACTTGAGACCTTTCTTGTTTCTTGAGAAAGGCTTGTATTGCTATATACTTTCCTCTCAGGACTGCCTTTACTGCATCCCAAAGATTTTGAATAGTTGTGTTTTCATTTTCATTGGTTTCCATGTATTTTTTAAATTCTTCTTTAATTTCCTGGTTGACCCATTCATTCTTCAGTAGGATGCTCTTTAGCCTCCATGTATTTGAGTTCTTTCCAACTTTCCTCTTGTGATTGAGTTCTAGTTTCAAACCATTGTGGTCTGAAAATAGGCAGGGAATGATCCCAAACTTTTGGTACCGGCTGAGACCTGATTTATGAGCTAGGATGTGATCTATTCTGGAGAATGTTCCATGGGGACTAGAGAAGACTATGTATTCCGTTGCTTTGGAATGGAATGTTCTGAATATGTCTGTGAAGTCCATTTGGTCCAGTGTGTCATTTAAAGTCTTTATTTCCTTGTTGATCTTTTGCTTAGATGATCTGTCCATTTCAGTGAGGGGGGTGTTAAAGTCCCCCACTATTATTGTATTGTTGTTGATGTGTTTCTTTGCTTTTGTTATTAATTGCCTTATATAATTGGCTGCTCCCATGTTAGGGGCATAGATATTGACAATTGTTAGATCTTCTTGTTGGATAGACCCTTCCAGTAGGATATAATGTCCTTCCTCATCTCTTATTACAGTCTTTGGTTTAAAATCTAATTTGTCTAATATAAGGATTGCCACCCCAGCTTTCTTTTGGTGTCCATTAGCATGGTAAATGGTTTTCCACCCCCTCACTTTCAATCTGGGGGTGTCTTTGGTTCTAAAATGAGTCTCTTGCAGATAGCATATTGATGGGGTCTTGTTTTTTAATCCAGTCTAATAGCCTGTGTCTTTTGATTGGGGCATTTAACCCATTTATATTCAGGGTAACTATTGAAAGATAGGAATTTAGTGGCATTGTATTGCCTGTGAGGTGACTGTTACCATATATTGTCTGTGTTCCTTTCTGGTCTATGTTGCTTTTAGGGTCTCTCTTTGCTTAGAGGACCCCTTTCAAGATTTCTTGTAGGGCTGGTTTTGTGTTTGCAAAGTCCTTTAGTTTTTGTTTGTCCTGGAAGCTTTTTCTTTCTCCTTCTATTTTCCATGACAGCCTAGCTGGATATAGTATTCTTGGCTGCATATTTTTCTCATTTAGTGCTCTGAATATATCCTGCCAGTCCTTGCTGGCCTGCCAGGTCTCTGTGGATAGGTCTGTTGCCAATCTAATGTTTCTGCCATTGTAGGTTACAGATCTCTTCTCCTGAGCTGCTTTCAGGGTTTTCTCTTTGTCTCTGAGACTCGTGAGTTTTACTATTAGATGTCGGGGTGTTGACCTATTTTTATTGATTTTGAGAGGGGTTCTCTGTGCTTCCTGGATTTTGATGCCTGTTTCCTTCCCCAAATTAGGGAAGTTCTCTGCTATAATTTGCTCCATTATACCTTCTGCCCCTCTCTCTCTTTCTTCTTCTTCTGGGATCCCAATTATTCTAATGTTGTTTCGTCTTATGGTATCGCTTATCTCTCAAATTCTGCCCTCGTGATCCAGTATTTGTTTATCTCTCTTTTTCTCAGCTTCTTTATTTTCCATCATTTGGTCTTCTATATTACTGATTCTCTCTTCTGCCTCATTTATCCTAGCAGTTAGTGCCCCCATTTTTGATTGCACCTCCTTAATAGCCTTTTTGATTTCTACTTGGTTAGATCTTAGTTATTTTACTTCTCCAGAAAGGGTTTCTCTAATAACTTCCATATTTTTTTCAAGCCCAGCTAGTATCTTTAAAGTGATGATTCTGAACTCTAGATCTGACATTGTACTAATGTCCATATTGAGTAGGTCCCTGGCAGTCGGTACTACCTCTTGTTCTTTTTGTTGAGGTGATTTTTTCCATCTTGTCATTTTGTGCAGAGGAGAATAGATTAATGAGAGAACAAAATGCTAGCAGAGTAACAACGTCCCCAGAAAATATACTCTAAACAAATCAGAAAAGACCTGAAGCAGTGGAACAAGAAACGGAAAGAGAGAAAAAAGAGAAAGAAAAAAAAAAAAGAAAAAGAAAAAGATAAAGATAAAAACAAACAAAAACAAACAAAACAAAACAACAACAACAACAAAAACCAGAATGTGATCAAATATGATCAGGCTGGTATATAGATCAGTGCCACACACTAGATTTGGGGTGTATTTTGGTCTTTTAGAAGAAAGTGCCTCCCAAAATTTTAAAGAATGAAAAACTTATATATGTACAAAAATAAGGGCTGATATGATGAAGGGATGGAATATTACTCTAAAGATGGAAATTATAAAAAATTTTATAAAAGGAATTGATAAGAAGTTGTTTGAAAAAAGAAAGAGGAGGATTTAAAAAAAGAAAAAAGAAAAAAAAGGAGAGAATGTGATCAGGCAGGGGAGTACAAAAAACCATATACTAGAGATTTAGGGTATATTTTAATCTGTTAGAAGAAAGTATCTCAAAATTTTAAAGAGAGAACAACTTATATATATATGCCAAAAATATGGGTAACTACTATGAAGAGATAGAATATGACTCTAAAAATGAAAAATAAAAATGTTTTTTAAAAAAAGGATTGATAAGATGTTGGTTGAAAAAGGGAAAAAGAAAAATTCAAAAAAAAAAAAAGAAAGAAAAAAGACAGTTAAAAAAATTAACTTTGAAAGACTAAAGAATCATGAGGAAAAAGCCATGAATTCTATGTGCAGTATTCCCCTAGCGCTGGAGTTCTGCCGTCCTCATTGATCGGTAAACTTGGTCTTGGCTGGCTGTTCTCGCTGATCTTCTGGGGAGGGGCCTGTTGCCGTGGTTTCCAAATGTCTCTGCCGGAGGCGGAATTGCCCCGCCCTTGCCCCCTCCCGGCTAAGGAATCTGCTCGGGTTTGCTCTCCGGGGCTTTTGTTCCCTGCGAGCTTTCCGTACAGCTTTGGAGGCGGAGAGTGAAAATGGCGGCCTCCCAATCTCCGCCCCGGAGGAGCTGAAAACTCGGGCCCCGCTCCTCAGTGAGCCCCCAGAGAAAAGCCATCAGTCACTCCCATCTCTCTGGTCTCCGGCTGCACTCCGTGCTCACCCGGCCTGCGACCGCGCGCCTCTATCTCTGGCACCCGACCCCGGGTGGAGTCTCCAAACCCAGCAGATCCCTGCGTGCACTCCCGCGTGGCTCCTCCCGGGGGAGGAAGGGGAGTCTCCCCGGATCTGCCGCTTGTTGGGTCCCTGCTGGAGGAGCAGGGGCCCAACTGTGCCGCAGATCATGGTTTATGGCAACCCCGAGCTGAGAGTCCGCGCCTGGGCTCCGCCTCTGCAGCCGGCTTCCCTTCTCCGTTACCTGGGAGCTCTGCCACCCTCAGGCACCCCCGGTCTTTCTGTGACCCCGAGGGTCCTGAGACCCCACTGTCCCGGAGGGTTCCACCCCCCGCTTAGCCACCAGAGTGACGTCCCGCAGCGGAGCAGACTTTTAAAAGTTCCGATTTTGTGCTCCGTGGTTCTATCACTTGCCAGAAGCGGCCGTCGGAGGCCCCTCCCCCGCCGTCTATCCTCCCGAATATCGCCGCGGATTCACTTCTCTACACGCCCTACCTTCCAGAAAGTGGTCGCTTTTCTGATGAGAGAGTTGTTGCTCTTCTTTTCTTCGATCTCCTGTTGAGTTTGTAGGTGTTCAGAATGGTTTGATCCCTATCCAGCTGAATTCCTGAGAGGAGACAAAATCCAGGTCTCCTACTCCTCTGCCATCTTGCTCCGCCCCCTGCCTGCAGTTTTCTTAAGTGCAATTCTGGAAATTGTGTGGGCCCATTTCTCCCATTGACTCTCTATTTATAAGAGGGATGCCTTCATTTTTTGTGTATGTCAAGAGGTTTGGAGAGGCGACTTTCCCATATGAGGAAGCAGCAGGGTGACCTATATTTGGCATAGTAAGGAGGGCTTCACACTGAGGGGTGGCAAGTTCCAGTCAATTTCACTTGTGAGCAAAAGTGCCTTTCTCTATCCTGCCCAATCCCCTCCATTCTCCTCTCTTGTAGGTTTAGTACAGATGTGATAATAGTTATAACTCTGGTCTTCCTTCAAGTCTCTGTTCACAGCCCCTTTATCTAATAAACAGGAACTGAGAAGGACCCAGCCATCCCGTTTGTTAAGAATGTAATTCTTTTATCATTGTATTGAATGAATCTGAGCTTGTAGCTCTCTTGTATCTTGCACTGTGGTTTTCACTGCTTAGATTGCATCACTAATTAATTACATCTGTTTTGTCTCATAAAATATCTACAATGCTTGGACCTCTGATGTCACTTCTTTTCCAGATCTGGTATAGTACCTCATCATCATTTTTTAAAATAATTTTCTACATTCCAGTGGGAACTTGGGAGAGAAGAGAGAGAAGTAGATGTGCTCAGGTACCACCTGGTTTTGCCATTACATGAAATTTCCAAGATTCTCAATCCTGGCTGCACCTTAGAGAGTTTTTAAAAAATACCAATGCTTGAGCCTCAGGCCCAAATATGATGATTTATATATCTGGAATGGAACCCAGGTATCAAGAGGTTTTTAAAGCTCTCTAGATGACTGCAGTGTGGAATCAAGTTACAGACCGACTCTAAGCAAATATATGGCCATGTTTAAGTAGAGGAGTGAATTCTCAAACTTCAGTGTCTTTAAGAATACCCAGAGGAGATTCTGGGGCCCCCTACTCAAGATGCTGGTTAGGTAGGAGTCTGATTATTGCTTCTACAAATTAGATATCCTCAAAGGGAACAGGGACCTGAAATTTCCTTCAGCAATTTCTGAATACTTCTCTTTCTGCCTATTTTTGTGTAATTTAGAAGGCCCTCACCCTTATCCTTACCAATCACAGATAAAGATAATCTGACACAGCTTCAAAACCCTCAGTGTTGTGAACCAGGAAGCTACCCACCAACATTCAATTGAAGTTGACATGTAATATGCACCACATGTTATCTCCAACGTGGCCCATCTCAGAAGTTCTTAATACCAAATGGTTTATCTTCTTAGGACCACTTTAATGGCCCATTTGGGATTCCATATTTTTCAAAGGCAGTCAAACAGTTTTTCAAAATTAATGATCTGTCAAACAATAGTGACGATCACAGACATAACTTTCATCAAGAAAAATAGGGTAGTCATTCCTTCATATTTAAAGACCAACATTCTATTTTGCCATTTTTTTTCAAGATAAAAATCAGTGAAAGGACCCAATTTGTCACTCTTTACAAGGAATACAGATTCCTCAAGGTCAAAAGGAAGACAACTCCTTGAGCTAATTGAGTTTAGCACTTCTCTGAAACTAGAATATATTTAAAAGTTCAAAGACTTTCTTTCAGAAGACTTTGTGGGACATAACTGAAGAATCTTTTCCCATTCTGGTGATTTTTAACCAACATGGAAGTAAAGTGCTCCCAAATCGCTTGCCAAACTAGAAAATCAAATATTTTCAAATTTTATAAAACCTTTAGATATTAAATTTAAAGTTTTATTATAGCCCACAGACTATATTTTCCACAAACTAAAATTCTAATTTTTATCTAAGTCCATTTTATTCGCATAATCTTAAAATCAGGAGAACCAAAATATAATTTAAAAATTTTAAATACAAATAATTCTTTCATATTTACATTAGCATTATGAAAAAAGTGGAATGTCTGATTTTTTAATCCCATTATGAAACATGCATTTAAATTCTACATGAAATGTGTAGTCCTTTTTAGTGATAATCTATTTAACATAACAGCACATCTAATTTATTAACTCTTAATTACATATTACAGAAGCAGCCAAAAACATCTCTTCTGTTTATTGCTGGAAATTTTTCCATAGAAATGCAGAACGTTTTGAGAGTATGTAATTAAGAAGTCAGTATCTAAAATTTCACTTAAAATGTACGGCAAAGTCATGTATTTATATCATCTCTATGAGATTCATAAAACCTTGTCTGGAAAACGTTTTTCTGGTGCATTGCAAGGTGGGAAATTTAGATGACTTTAATTTGCATCATAATAACTAGATCAAAACAATATTTCAGAAAAAGGTGATAGTGACTGAAAGACTGAGTACCAAAATATGGGGGAAGAGTGTGTCAAAATGTCTAGGGACAATATATATTAACTATGTAAATATTAGTTTGGAAGAACAAGAACACAAGGGAGGGGCACCTGGGTGGCTCAGTGGGCTAAGCATCTGCCTTCTGCTCAGGTCATGATCCCAGAGTCTTGGGATGGGGGGAGTCTGCTTCTCCCTCTCCCTCTGCCCCTCCCCCTGCTCATGCTCTCTCTTGCTCTCTAATAAATGAATTAAAAATCTTAAAAAAAAAAAAACCCACAAGGGATTCATTCACTGATTCAACAGATGTTTATCAAATGACTACTAGAATCTAAGCACAGCCCTGTATGCTAGATATGCAATAGTGGGCGTTAAAAACAGAAGTCTCACTTGTCATGTAGCCCTTGGTCTACTGGGATATGCATGCATCAATTTAATAATTACTAAGTAATTATATAAATACAAGCTGTGCTAAGTTCTATGAAGGTACCTGGTGCTATAAATGTGTGGAACTAATTGGTTCAGGAAGCAAAGACTCTTTTTTTTTTTTTCTTTTTTAAGGGGGTGAGGCTTTTTTTTTTTTTTTAAAGATTTTATTTATTTATTTGACAGAAAGACAGCAAGAGCAGGAACACAAGCAGGCGGAGTGTGAGAGGGAGAAGCAGACTTCCCACTGAGCAGGGAGCCTGATGTGGGGCTCAATTCCAGAACCCTGGGATCACGACCTGAGCCAAAGGCAGATGCTTAACGGCTGAGCCACCCAGGCACCCCAGGAAGCAAAGACTCTTAATAAAATCCAGTAAAAATATTTTTGTAAAAAAAGTTCAAATTTATAAAAATCCATCTGAATGCATTTAATCAACAATAAGACTCACTACTGTAGTTGAATTAAGGAAGAAAAAACTAGAAAATTCCCAGAAAGTGATCATGATAAACTATGGTTAATATACATGGAAATGTTATAAGCTTAGACATCTGTTGTTGATCCTAGAGGTAATCTCTGAAGGGAGTTTCTGTATCTGAAGTTGAGCATTTTAGATGTATTTAAGTTCAAGGAAAGAAATGAAAACTTGATAAGAATGTAATGGTAAGCTTCATCTTGAATGAGAACCCTTGAAGCAGAGGAGAAACCTGACCATAAACTTTGGGCTAGTTCTGATTATTATCTGGGCTGGTATATTTTTTACTGATTCATTTCTAATAAGATAAAGTTGAATTAAATTATGTGTATGTTTTCCAGCATAGAGCAGGTGAATGACACAAAGTTAAATATCTAAGGTACTGACATCTATCATTATTTTTGATAGTGGTGAACAAGTTAAATTACTCATGAAATTTGTTAACATGGAATATGCTGACTTATCCTATCTCCAAGGTTATCTTAAAAACCTACCAATTATTAAGCTTTTTGGTTGTCAAATGGATAAAAGTATAAATTCAATAATAAAACTGCTCTTTGAACTTTAGATATTTTAAAAATTTATTTCTAGAATTCAAAGGAAATTGATGAACAACTTACATGATCTTATAATATGCTAATTATGTAAATTGTAAAACTAAAACAATGCATAAAAGATATATGTACTTAAATTATTTTTTAACCAAATCTTTAAAACAATCAGTGTTTCATTCCTGGCCCTCAAGGCAGGAGCAAACATTCTTGCTCACAAATAAAAGACCCTCTCTACATTAATTATTAAAAGGGCAAGAACAGGAACTCTTACAAAGCTTCAAAAAAAAAATCAGACAAAAACAACCTCATAAATTTTCAATGGAAGTTACCACCTGTGGCTAATAAAGTACATAGCCAGAGCAGAATCTAGCATTCCTCACAAATACTTGAATCTCTTTAACCATTTAAAGGCTTTCCACACACACACACACACACACCATTAGTTCTTTACTGCACTTGGAATCACTGGGATTTTGAAGTGCATATATTCAGTAAATTTATATATGTTATTTAGGGAGTGTCAACTCAATCCATGGGAAGTTATGAATGATTGTATCTGTATCTATTTGCCTTTTTTTTTTTTAAAGATTTTATTCATTTATTTGACAGAGAGAGAGAGACAGCGAGGGAGGGAACATAAGCAGGTGGAGTGGGAGAGAGAGAAGCAGGCTTCCCGCTGAGTAGGGAGCCTGATGTGGGGCTCGATCCCAGGACCCTGGGATCATGACCTGAGCCACCCAGGTGCCCCTGTATCTATTTGCTTTAACATTAAGTTAACAAAAATGGTGAGATTATGCAATTCACTATTTGGATTTTTCTGTCCTCAAGTTCATGATAATGAGAACGTTTATAACATTTAAAGTTCAAAAACAATATAAACAACATCCTAAAAATTGACCAGGTTTGGTAATGCCACAAGATATTGCCAAGACAAAGAGCTAGAAGCAAATTCACATTATATATAATTAAATATGACAAAATATGTTTGTGACTCTAATGTAGAAGTAACATTTTCTATGATTTTTAATAAAGTACTTGTTTTATACTTATGCATGTAAACTCAGAAAATTAAGAGTGTATCTGTCAATGACTCAGGTATCTTGTTTTTTTATCAGTTAGGTGAAAATTAGTATAATATTTTCAAAATTGCTTAAGGAAAAATCATCAAGTAAGTGTATTTAGGGATCAACTATAAGTTGCCAACAAAGTCTACTAAATATTCAGGCTTGGGTATCATGTTGCATGAGGAGAAAGATAAGAATCATAGGTTAAACACCAAAAACCCTATCTTCTTAATGAAAAAATTAGAAAGAAAACAATTTCCTTTAACTGAAAAGCTTGTAAAGTTTTTGTTTTTGTTTTTAGATTTGAAATTTAAACCTAAGGACTACATTTTTGGCCTCTAGCTTTGTATTTGTGTTTAATAGCAAATATCTGAAACTCAAAATACCAATCATCAGTATCATGAAGAAATAATCAAAACAATGTGAAAAAAAAGGTGAAAATGTGAGTTAGAATAAGAGCTGAGATTAAACACCTCATTTACTATAACACAGAGGGAATGAAAAGGAAACAATGCCTGGAAACATCCTGGCATTGAAATTCACTAATAAAACAACCACCACAAAAGCACAAAGCATCTTAGAACTATGTTGGTCGTAAGTTATATGGCATTAAGCCTATCACAGAACACATGGGAAACAGTAAAAAAGGGTTTATTTACTTAAATGAAAATTCATAGATTTAAATGTCTTACAAAAATATTAAAAAAGATTAAAAAGAGTGATTTAGATGTTTGGTAGAATTCCCCTGGGAAGCCATCTGGCCCTGGGCTTTTGTTTTTTGGGAGATTTTTGATGACTGCTTCAATTTCCTTAGTGGTTATGGGTCTGTTCAGGTTTTCTATTTCTTTTTTTTTTTTAATTTTAATTTTTTTTTAAAAGATTTTATTATTTGACACAGAGAGAGATAGCGAGAGCAGGAACACAAGCAGGGGGAGTGGGAGAGGGAGAAGCAGGCTTCCTGCAGAACAGGGAGCCCGATGTGGGGCTTGATCCCAGGATCCTGGGATCATGACCTGAGCCGAAGGCAGACGCTTAACGACTGAGCTACCCAGGTACCCAGGTTTTCTATTTCTTCCTGGTTTAGTTTAGGTAGTTTATACGTCTCTAGGAATGCATCCATTTCTTCCAGATTATCTAATTTGCTGGCATATAGCTGCTTATAATATGTTCTTATAATTGTTTGTATTTCTTTGGTGTTGGTTGTGATCTCTCCTCTTTCATTCATGATTTTGTTGATTTGGGTCATTTCTCTTTTCTTTTTGATAAGTCTGGCCAGGAGTTTATCAATCTTGTTAATTCTTTCAAAGAACCAGCTCCTAGTTTCATTGATCTGTTCTACTGTTCTTTTGGTTTCTATTTCATTGATTTCTGCTCTGATCTTTATTATTTCTCTTCTCCTGCTGGGTTTAGGATTTATTTGCTGTTCTTTTTCCAGCTCCTTTAGGTGTGGGGTTTGGTTGTGTATTTGAGCCCTTTCTTGTTTCTTGAGAAAGGCTTGTATTGCTATATACTTTCTTCTTAAGACCGCCTTTGCTGCATCCCAAAGATTTTGAACAGTTGTGTTTTCATTTTCATTGGTTTCCATGAATTTTTTAAATTCTTCTTTAATTTCCTGGTTGACCCATTCATTCTTTAGTAGGATGCTCTTTAGCCTCCATGTATTTGCGTTCTTTCCAACTTTCCTCTTGTGATTGAGTTCTAGTTTCAAAGCATTGTGGTCTGAAAATAGGCAGGGAATGATTCCAATCTTTTGGTACTGGTGTAGACCTGATTTGTGACCTAGGATGTGATGTGGTGTATATATATACAATGGAATATTATGCAGCCATCAAGAGGAATGAAATCCTGCCATTTGCAATGATGTGGATGGAACTGGAGGGTATTATGCTGAGCGGAATAAGTCAATCAGAGAAAGAGATGTATCATATGATCTACTGATATGAGGAATTCTTCATCTCAGGAAACAAACTGAGGGTTGCTGGAGTGGTGGGGGAAGGGAGGGATGGGGTAGCTGGGTGATAGACATTGGGGAGGGTATATGCTATGGTCAGCGCTGTGAATTGTGTAAGACTGTTGAATCACAGACCTGTACCTCTGAAACAAATAATATATGTTAAAAAAAAAAGGGGGGGGGCGCCTCTGTGGCTCAGTCGTTAAGCATCTGCCTTCAGCTCAGGTCAGGATCCTGGGGTCCTGGGATCGAGCCCCACATCGGGCTCCCTGCTCGGCAGGAAGCCTGCCTCTCCCTCTTCTACTCCCCCTGCTTGTGTTCCCTTTCTCGCTGTGTCTCTCTCTGTCAAATAAATAAATAAAATCTTTAAAAAAAAAAGATAGTAGAAAGGGAAAAATGAAGGGGGGAAATCAGAGGGGGAGATGAACCATGAGAGACTATGGACTCTGAGAAACAAACTGAGGGTTCTAGAGGGGAGGGGATGGGTTAGCCTGGTGATGGGTATTAAAGAGGGCATGTACTGAATGGAGCACTGGGTGTTATATGCAAATAATGAATCATGGATCACTACATCAAAAATTAATGATGTAATGTATGGTGATTAACATAACATAATAAAAAAATACAGTTTCTCAAAAAAAAAGTGATTTAGAAAGCCTTCAACTCAAAGATTTGGCGAAAATTAATTCAACAATATAATAGAATAAAGACGCTAAAGATAAAAACAAATTGATGAATGGAAAGCAAAGAAAGAGAATTCATAATAAATCCAAAGACTTGTTTTATAAAACAAAAACAAAACAGTAAAATAAATCTCATCAGGACTAATTAAAAAAAAAGATGAAGTACATACACTATGGAGGCAGAGACAACAAATGAGAGATCATGAGAGGAAAGGGGTGGGGAGGTAGGCATATGTCCAAATAGAGAAAAGAATGGGGATTATGACATTGCTACATTAAATTCTATAAAAATATATTGGAAAACAATGAAATAGATGATTTGCTAACCCATTGATTCAAGAAAGAATATATTTGGAAAGTAAGGAAATGACTAAAACCTATTTTAGCTAATAAAAGAGTATAACTGAGTTGAAAAAATCTACATATCAGTAACAACCATTTTTGGAAATGTAATGGAAAACTCCCATTTGTAAAATCAATAAATATGTTTTTTAAATAATAAACAACAAGGTAAGAAAATTTACCAAAAAATACAAAAGTTTTCTGTGAAACAAAGTTTTTAGATAGAAAAATGCAGTGTTTCTGCATGGGAAGACTCAATATTATATTTTTATTCTCTTCAAATTGATAACATTTAGCAAAACAAATTGAAGTAAGATTTTGGAAAGCTTGAGCAAATGATACTCAAGTTCATCTGGAAAAATGACAACAGCCAGGGAAATTTTGTAAAAGGAGGGTAAAAAGGAGGAGAGTTATCCTGTTATATATTTAAAATGGATTATAAAGTTTTGTAGAACTCACAAAAAAAGCCATAATCAGAAAGTCATATTTGAAACAATAAATTTCATAAATCTAAGTAAATATAAAATTTAGTATATCAAAAGTGACAGTTCACACCAGTGGGAAATTATGTCATAAGTGATAATGAGACAGCTTTCCATTTAGGAAAAAATTAAATCTCTATCGTATATTGAGACCAAAATTAATTCTAGTTAGGACAAAATTAAAAAATTAAAAAAACAAAGAGTGTTGAGCAGTATATAGATTAAACATTCTTTGTTTTTTTTTTTTTTTTAAAGATTTTATTTATTTATTTGAGACAGAATGAGAGAGAGAGAGCACATGAGAGGGGGGAGGGTCAGAGGGAGAGCAGACTCCCCGCCTAGCAGGGAGCCCGATGCGGGACTCGATCCTGGGACTCCAGGATCATGACCTGAGCCGAAGGCAGTCGCTTAACCAACTGAGCCACCCAGGCGCCCCTAAACATTCTTTGTTAAAGACATGAAAAGCTAAGTTAAAAAAAATGGACACAATAGGAAAAAATATTTGCAACAAACATACCAGACTATTAATCTTAAAATACAAAAACCTCAAACTATTCGTAACCATGTCCAACACTCCAATAGAAAAATAGTCCAAGAACTTATATAGGTGGATTCCAAAGGAAACAACCCAAATGGTGAAAAACAGGAAAAACTGAGGTGATTAGTGCTGTCTTTGCATCCCTGGCATCTTTTCATTGTGAAACCATACTCCTCACTAGATGTGATTCTTTTGATGTCAACAATAGTGCACCATGCACTCCTGACCTCTGTGTGCATCATGTGACCTAGGTTCCTCCAACCAAACTCTTGTCCAGGAATTGTTATCCTGAGTGGAAACATACAGGGATGAAAAGTAGAGATCATTCATTAACTTAGGATGGGGTTACATCCTGATAAACCCATCATAAATGGAAAAAATATATATATTTTTAAAGATTTTATTTATTCATTTGAGAGGGAGAGAGACAGAGAAAGCACAAGTGGGGGAGAGGCAGAAGGAGAGGGAGAAGCAGACTCCTGGCTGAGCTGGGAGTCTGACGTGGGGCTTGATCCCAGGACCTGGAGATCATGACCTGAGCAGAAGGCAGATACTTAACCATCTGAGCCACCCAGGTGTCCCTGGAAAATATTTTTAAGTCAAAAGTGCATTTAATGCATCTAACCTACTGAACATTGTAGCCTTGCCTGGCCTACCTTAAACATGCTCAGAACACTTACATTAGCCTGCAGTTGGCTTAAATAATCTGACACAAAGCCTGTTTTATTTTTTTAAATTTTATTTTATTATGTTATGTTAGTCACCATTCATTACATCATTAGTTTTTTTCTCCTTTTTTTATTATGTTATGTTAATCACCATACATTACATCATTAGTTTTTGATGTAGTGTTCCATGATTCATTGCGCATAACACCCAGTGCTCCATTCAGTACGTGCCCCTCTTTAATACCCATCACCAGGCTAACCCCATCCCCCTATAGAACCCTCAGTTCGTTTCTCAGAGTCCATAGTCTCTCATGGTTCATCTCCCCCTCTGATCCCCCCCCTTCATTTTTCCCTTCCTGCTATGTTCTTCTTCTTCTTTTTTTTTTTAACATATAATGTATTATTTGTTTCAGAGGTACAGGTCTGTGTTTCAAAAGTCTTACACAATTTTGATGTGTTCCATGATTCATTGTTTGCGTATAACACCCAGTGTTCCATTCAGTACGTGCCCTCTTTAATACCCATCACCAGGCTAACCCATCCCCCCACCCTCCTCCCCTCTAGGATCCTCAGTTTGTTTCTCAGAGTCCATAGTCTCTCATGGTTCGTCTCCAAAACCTATTTTATAATATAAAGTGTTGAAAATCTCATGTAATTTATTGAATACTGAAAGTGAAAACAGAATGGTTGTATGGGTACAGAATGATTGTCAGTGTACCCCTTGCTTACCCTCTTGGTCGCATGGCCGACTGCAAGCTGTGGCTCACCGTTGCTCTCCAGCACCACGAGAGAGTTCCTACCACATTTTTACTAGCCTGGGAAAAGATAAAAATTCAAAATACAGTTTCTATTGAATGCATGTTGCTTTTCTGTCTCATATTCCATGGGCTATCCAGTTTCCTTCCAATTACCAGAAGGTAGACACCATCTGCTTCTTGAAATCAAAGACCCCTCACATGACACAAACTGTTGAATCTCACCAATGATCAGAGAAATGTAAATTAAAACAATTATCATCTTTTTGCCCAAGCTTAGTAAACATTAGAACAAATCGTAATAAGCAAAAGGTTTTATGGGTGAGAAAGTAAATGATAAAAGCTTTCAGATTCATTTAATGTTTTTCCTTCAATTTTGTTTTAAAAAAATCAAATGATTAAAAGAACATAAAGTAAAAAAAAAAAGAGTTGAGCTTGTAATCTCGCTTCTCATACTAAACATTATTTCCCCCATTAATTTTACAAAGATAATGTAGCATTAATGTTTTTTTTTTTTTCAGAAAAATACTTTATTTACTATTACTGGTTTATTATAAAGGCTACAACTCAGGAACAGCTAAATGAAAGAGATGCAGGGGTAAGGTATGGGGAAAGGGTGCAGAGCTGCCATGCTGTCTCCTCACACTCTACTCCCAGCACCTCTAGCTGTTCACCAACTCAGAAACTCTCCAAACCCCTTTGTCTATGTTTTTTTTAAAATATTTTTATTGTTATGTTAATCACCATACATCATTATTTTTTGATGTAGTGTTCCATGATTCATTGTTTCTGCATAACACCCAGTGCTCCATGCAGAACGTGCCCTCTTTAATACCCACCACCAGGCTAACCCATCCTCCCACCCCCCTCCCTTCTAGAACCCTCAGTTTGCTTTTCAGAGTCCATCGTCTCTCATGGTTCATCTCCCCCTCCGATTTCCCCCCCTTAATTCTTCCCCTCCTGCTATCTTCTTCTTTTTTTTTTTCTTAACATATATTGCATTATTTGTTTCAGAGGTACAGATCTGTGATTCAACAGTCTTGCACAATTCACAGCGTTCACCATAGCACATACCCTCCCCAGTGTCTATCACCCAGCCACCCCATCCCTCCCACCTCACCCCCCACTCCAGCAACCCTCAGTTTGTTTCCTGAGATTAAGAATTGCATTAATATATTTTTTTAAAGCCTGACAAAATGTAGTCATCGGATCCCTGCAGGGAAGAGATGGCAAACCAAGTTTAGGTAACTTGAGAAGACTTAGAAAAATGTGAGTAGAGTTCAAGGGAGTCAACAAGGGATAGTGCGGTACCCAGGGGTTAGGAACAGCTGGGAGTCATTACCTCGTAGGCCTCAATAGCCAGTAGAGGGAGGGTTACAGAAATGTGGAGAGTAGCTGTTTGGAGCTGTGGACATCAATAAAGTTATGCGACCATCCCTCCAATACTAAAACATTTTGGAATAGAAAGACCAATACAAGGTGCCAAATTTAGATGAGATGGACTGAGGGTTGTTTGAAAAACCTAAAATGTATTATTAAGGGCATACTCCATTCTAAAATTGGTTCACCCTTTCTAGTAGGGTTATTTTCTGAAATCTGTAGGTGTAGTTTCTAGTATTTTTAATATTTATATATTTTATGTAAATATATTTTAATTAGGAATATGTTGTACATTTGAAGCTAATATAACACTGTAGGTTTATTATACTTGAATAAAAAATAAAGAATTCATTGTTATATCAAAGCCAATAACTAATAACCCCAAAATATTTCAATTTTTTCTTTCTAAAGTTCACTGTTAACCAGGCTTATAGTAAAGACTTGTTGCTGTTTTTCATAGATTTATCCTCAAAGGGACCCAATTTCTTCTTCAATCAAGGAGTTCTGGGTCTTTGAGTAGACTTAGGTAAAAATTTGAATTCTTACTATGGTAGCTCAATTCATATTCGTCTACTCTACTTATAACCATATGTGCTTACATGGTTATGCCATATAAATTATTTCATCCCTAAGTGATTTCATCCCTGTGATTCCTTAGCTATTGCCACATATCCATTCAAGTCAAAGGTCTAATTATTATTCCATCCTGCTGACTTAGAGAAACTATACCCCCCTTTATCTTGGTAAGTAAGTATGCGAAATAAAATATGCTTACTACCCTGGAAAAATATGTAAAATTTAGGATGGGATTTGGGGGAGAAAAGTGTAAGCAAGTGCCAAGAACAATCCTAATTCTAATTTTGTGTTCTGGGCAGAAAATTATTACAAGCCATAGGTATTTTGTACCAAGGGTTTTTTTCATTCGGTGCAGTCATAAGGGCTACCTAGAGACGGTAATGTCTGAACTCAAGATAGTAAGGTGAAAATCAATTAGTAAGTCAAAATTAGTGTGTCCAGCAGTATATTAGAGCTGACTAGTCCTGGCTTATGAGAGCTGATATTCGTGTGTTCAGAAATTTTACAAACAGGTTGTTAAACACAGGTTTTGTTAACAATTATATAAGGTAATAAATACATTATATACAAAGGCAATATTCAAAACTCATCACTTCCTAATTATTACACTGTTTTTCTACCATCTGTACTCTTGAGATCACTTATACCTAATGAATATGAATGGTAGAAATACTGTATAATGGTGCTACTGCTCCTGTTAGATGGGGAGTTTCATTCGGTCCCCGGTCCTCATAATAACCCCATAAGGCAGATAACATAAACAGTTTCCAGTGTGCCAATGAGAGTCAGAGGCCTAGAGAGGCTAAAGAACTTGTCTGTGGGCTCACAGTAGCAGAGCTAAACTGTAATCCTGAGCCTATTGGACAGATAGTTGAAACGCTTCATCACCACATTCGGTGTCTTTGGTATGGTATACTGAAGCATCAATTTTGAAGTGGGAAAAGATGATAAATTGACTGGCAAGGTCAGCAAGGGTCAGAACATAAAGTACTTGCAACAAAGTAATAGTAATAATCATTCCGAGAGTCCGTTACATGGTGAGTCATAAACCAAGAACTTAATACACTTCACTACATGGTTCCTCCGAATTAGCAGTTAGCAGCAACCCTTCACTATTTTAGTGCAACATTGGTTTTCTGATAAAAATGCACATGTTCTTTATAATGCAGCAAAAAACGTTTTAAAATATGCAAATACTCAACCCTGAAATAATTATCTTTAAATATGTGAACATGATTCTACACATCACTGCACACATACAAATGAATAGTAGGTTATGTATAGACAGATACATAGATAATTTTATGGGATGACATCCTGAATCTGTATTCTTAATGAACTTTTGATTTCACAATATTTTAGATTTATAGAGAAGTTCCAAAGATAGTATGGATTGTTTTCATACACCTCACGTAATCTAGATGGTTTCCTGGTGAATTCTACCAGAAATTTGGGAAAGAAATACTATCAATGCTCCACAAACTCTTCCAGAAAATAGTAACAGAGGCACTTCCTAATTCATTTATTGAGGTCAGCATTACCCTAATAATAAAATGAAATAAAGACATTACAGGAAAGTAAAACTATAGACCAATATCTCTCATAAACATAAATGGAAAAATTCTTGACAAAATACTAGCAAATCTAGTGAACAATAATAATTGCAATAAGAATTGGCAAATCAATAATATATACTAGGAGTTATACACCATAACCACATGAGATTTATTTAAGGTATATAAAGCTAGTTAAACATTTAAAATGCAGTCGACCATATCAGTAGGATAATGAAGAAAAGTCACATGATCATATCAATTGGCACAGGGAAAAAAAAAACAACTTTGGACAAAATTCAGTGCTCGTCCATGTTAAAAACTCTCAGCAAACTGATAAGGAACATCTTGCAAATGAATTAAACAAGAAGATACCACTATACTATACCTATTAGAATACCTAAAATCCAAAAAAACTGACAATTGTTGGTGAGGGTACAAAGCAACAGGAATTCTCATTACTTGTTGGGAATGCAAAATGGTCCAGGCATTTTAGAAGACGGGTTAGCAGTTTCTTACACATTTTGGTATGAATAGTTCTTGGGTGTTCTGTTTCGGGGAGCTTTTTATCTTCTTTTTTTCTCTTTACATTTCAGTTTGCAGGTAAGTTTCTATGGACTTTTTCAAGCTCAATCTTATGTTAATTATGTCAAGTCTGTTGATGACCTCATCGAAGATATTCTTCATTTTTGTTTTTCATGTCTTGCATTTTCTTTTGATTCCTTCTTTGAGTTTCCATCTCTGCTTATATTACCCATGTAATCTTGCACATTCTCTACTTTTTCCATGAGAATGCTTAATATGTTAGTTGAGGTTATTTTAAATCTGCTGTCTGATAATTTCAACATCTGTGTCTTCTCTGAGTCTGATTCTGATAATTGCTTGTCTCTTTATACTACATTTTTTATTTTTTGCATTTAGTATGCCTTGTAATTAGTTTTTGAAAGTCAGACATGCATCGGGTAATAGAAACTAAGGTAAATAGATCTTTAATCTATGTTACTGTGACTAAGAGTTGGGCTATGGTTAATGTTTGCTGTAGCTCTAGGTGTCAGAGGCTCCAAATTCCTCTGATGTCTTTGGTTCTCTTCTTTTGGCTTTAGGCTTCCCAATTATTCCTCCTGAGAGACAGAGTGTGTCTTGCAGCTTTTTTTTAGCTACAGTCCCCTACTGCTAGTCTGCAGTCTAGGTGAGGTGTGGGAGAGGAAGTGTTTTATAATCACTCAATTAAACATCAGTGTTTTAGCCTGAGTCTTGGGCTTTGACTTTCATGAGTGTTTCTCCAAAGCTATAGCTCTTTTTCCCCTCTTCTTCTGCTCTCTTCCCTGGCTATAGGTTCCCAATCTATTTCTTTGAAGACCTGATTGTATTAGACAGAAAATCCTGACCTTAGGTGAGACAGAGGTTGGAGGGAGCCGGAGGTAAAGAAATTGCATTCTTTCTGGTAAGGTCTTTCCTGTGTTATGAAACATTCAGAGCATTCTCCATGATGATTAATTTTTCCCCATCCCTATGAGAGCCAGGAGGCCCTTTCTCAAATCTTTGCTGTGATAACCTCATAGAACTTCTGTAGGTGAAGCTAAAGAAAGTGTGGAGACTCCCCCCTAAGACTGTCACCCCCAGAAGTCTCTTATTCTCAAGTTAGACCATACTCAGTCTCTAGAAATTTATCAAGGTTATCATTTAAGAGTTCCTACTAGTTTTGACTCCAGCAGCTTCTCCAAATAAGATGATCTCAGCTGCAGTTTTCTCTGTTCACTTGTCTCTCCATATATCAGGGTGGTGATTTATTCTGCAACCTCAGTTCTCTAGTGGGTCAAAGACAAGTTTTTAGTTTTCAGTTGATCTAGCTTTTTCTTATTGTAGGGACAATAGGGACTATTGTCAAGTACTTTTCATGTCAGATCAAAACTGAAAGCTCTGCATTTGTTTTTAAATAAAAACATCAATTCTGATTTTAACAAAACTTAAATAAGTAAAACTCATTATATTGTGAGATGTATCTAAAAGATTCCTCTAAGAGTAGAAAAAAAGATTATGAAAAATTTTTAAAAGTTTGAGTCTTTTGGGGGGGCATTAAATTAAAGCTTGATTTTATTTAGACTGAAGTTTGTCTTTATTGAGGTATAATTGGCCTACAACCTTATTAAGTTTCAGGTGTACAACACAATGATTCAGTATTTGTCTTTACCATCTATCACTATACAAAATTATAATTGTTTTTGTGATGAGAAATTTTAGGATTTACTCTCGTTGGCAACTTTGAAATACACACTACAATATTATTGACTTTGATCACTGTGAGGTACATTACATCTCCATGACTTATTTATTTTAATATTGGAAGTTTGTACCTCTAGACCTCCTTAACCCATTTTGCCCACCCCACAACTCCCCTTTTCATCAGTAACCACCTTGCTGTTCTCTGTATCCGTGAGTTTTGTTTTTTGTTCACTTGTTTTTTAGATTCTACATATATGTGAAATCATACAGTATTTGCCTTTATCTGACTTATTTCACTTAGTATCATTCCATCGAGGTCTGTACATGTTGTCTTAAATGGCAAGATTTCATTCTTTTTTATGGCTGAGTAGTCCATTCTGTGTGTATCACATCTTTATTTTTTAAAAATTTTTATTGTTATGTTAATCACCATACATTACATCATTAGTTTTTCATGTAGTGTTCCATGATTCATTGTTTGTGCATAACACCCAGTGCTCCATGCAGAACGTGCCCTCTTTAATACCCATCAACAGCCTAACCCATCCTCCCACTCCCCTCCTCTCTAGAACCCTCAGTTTGTTTTTCAGAGTCCATCATCTCTCATGGTTCGTCTCCCCCTCTGATTTCCCCCTCTTCATTCTTCCCCTCCTGCTAACTTCTCCTTTTTTTTTTCCCCTTAACATATATTACATTATTTGTTTCAGAGGTACAGATCTGTGATTCAACAGTCTTGCACAATTCACAGCGCTCATCATAGCACATACCCTCCCCAGTGACTATCACCCAGCCACACCATCCCTCCCACACCCTGCCACACCAGCAACCCTCAGTTTGTTTCATGTGATTAAGAATTCCTCATATCAGTGAGGTCATATGATACATCACTTTCTCTGATTGACTTATTTCGCTCAGCATAACACCCTCCAGTTCTATCCACATCGTTGCAAATGGCAAGAGCTTATTCCTTTTGATGGCTGCATAATATTCCATTGTATATATACACCACATCTTCTTTATCCATTCATCTGTCAATGGACATCTTGGCTCTTCCCACAGTTTGGCTATTGTGGACATTGCTGCTGTAAACATCAGGGTGCACGTACCCCTTCAGATCCCTACATTTGTATCTTTGGGGTACATACCCAGTAGTGCAATTGCTGGGTCTTATGGTGGCTTTATTTTCAACTTTTTGAGGAACCTCCATACTGTTTTCCAGAGTGGTTGCACCAGCTTGCATTCCCACCAACAGTGTAGGAGGGTTCCCCTTTCTCCGCATCCCTGCCAACATCTGTGTTTCCTGACTTGTTAATTTTAGCCATTCTGACTGGTGTGAGATGGTATCTCATTGAGGTTTTGATTTGGATTTCCCTGATGCTGAGAGATATTGAGCACTTTTTCATGTGTCTGTTGGCCATTTGGAAGTCTTCTTTGGAAAAATGTCTCTTCATGTCTTCTGCCCATTTCTTGATTGGATCATTTGTTCTTTGGGTGTTGAGTTTGATAAGTTCTTTATAGATTTTGGATACTAGCCCTTTATCTGATATGTCATTTGCAAATATCTTCTCCCATTCTGATGGTTGTCTTTTGGTTTTGTGGACTGTTTCTTTTGCTGTGCAAAAGCTTTTTATCTTGATGAAGTCCCAATAGTTCATTTTTTGCCCTTGCTTCCCTTGCCTTTGGCGATGTTTCTAGGAAGAAGTTGCTTTGGCTAGGTCAAAGAGGTTGGTGCCTGTGTTCTCCTTTAGGATTTTGATGGACTCCTGTCTCCCATTTAGGTCTTTCAACCATTCTGAGTCTATTTTTGGGTGTGATGTAAGGAAACGGTCCAGTTTCATTCTTCTGCATGTGGCTGTGCAATTTTCCCAACACCATTTGTTGAAGAGACTGTCTTTTTTCCATTGGACATTCTTTCCTGCTTTGTCGAAGATGAGTTGACCATAGAGTTGAGGGTCCATTTCTGGGCTCTCTATTCTGTTCCGTTGATCTGTGTGTCTGTTTTGTGCCAGTACCATACTGTCTTGATGATGACAGCTTTGTAATAGAGCTGGAAGTCCGGAATTGTGATGCTGCCAGCTTTGCTTTTCTTTTTCAACATTCCCCTGGCTATTCGGGATCTTTTCTGGTTCCATACAAATTTTAGGATTATTTGTTCCATTTCTTTGAAAAAAGTGGATGGTATTTTGATGGGGATTGCATTGAATGTGTAGATTGTTCTAGGTAGCATTGACATCTTCACAATATTCATTCTTCCAATCCATGAGCATGGAACGTTTTTCCATTTCTTTGTGTTTTCCTCAATTTCTTTCATGAGTATTCTATAGTTTTCTGAGTACAGATTCTTTGCCTCTTTGGTTAGATTTATTCCTAGGTATCTTATGGTTTTGGGTGCAATTGTAAATGGGATCGACTCCTTAATTTCTCTTTCTTCTGTCTTGTTGGTGTATAGGAATGCCACTGACTTCTGTGCATTGATTTTATATCCTGCCACTTTACTGAATTCCTGTATGAGTTCTAGCAGTTTTGGGGTGGAGTCTTTGGGGTTTTCCACATAAAGTATCATATCATCTGCAAAGAGTGAGAGTTTGACTTCTTTGCCGATTTGGATGCCTTTTATTTCTTTTTGTTGTCTGATTGCTGTGGCTAGGACTTCCAATACTATGTTGAATAGCAGTGGTGATAGTGGACATCCCTGCCGCGTTCCTGACCTTAGGGGGAAAGCTCTCAGTTTTTGCCCATTGAGAATGATATTCGCTGTGGGTTTTTCATAGATGGCTTTTATGATATTGAGGTATGTACCCTCTATGCCTATACTCTGAAGAGTTTTGATCAAGAAAGGATGCTGTACTTTGTCAAA
>NW_023270372.1:0-14665 GCF_011800145.1 Mirounga leonina
GTGGGCAGCAGAGGACTGTCGTTGCCACACGGAGAGGTCTCCCTGTGGGACGTTGTGCTGCAGGAAGGACGTAGATGGATTCTAAGCATTAAACTGCAGATTCTTGATCCTTAGGATTGAATTCTCAAGACTGATCTTGTCTGAGGAAGAAGCAGCTTAGAGGAGGAGGAAGAGGAAAGGAGGGAGTCAGGAATGGCTGTTTGTCAGGTAAAGTCATATTCTTGGTTGGTTTTCTGTCTCTCAATCCTGCTGTGCCCTTGCTGGACTCGCTAATCTTCTCTGACTCTAAAGTGTCCCGCCTGTGCCGTGTCTGTCCACACGCCCCCAGGCCTTCCCTCAGTCCCTCTCCTTCCACTTAGAGTCCATCTCAAGCTGACTCATGACGTGGAGCCTGTGAGGAGGCCCCTTTGTGTCATGGAGAGACGACTTCTCTTATTTCAGTACATTTAAGTGTATATATATGTGCATGAATGCGCAAGCCCCTAGTTTTTGAAAGGACATTAACATTACTTCATAAATACGTTATTAATTGTTGAGGTTAAATCTTAACCTAAACTTAATCTTTTCCATGGCTTTACATATTTCCTACTCTAACACGAGTTAAACAGTATAAGAAGAATGACAGTTATGTGCATGTGTGTTCATGTATAATGACCTTTTTTTTTTTTTAAAGATTTTATTTATTTATTTGAGAGAGAGCACACGAGAGGGGGAAGGGTCAGAGGGAGAAGCAGGCTCCCTGCCGAGCAGGGAGCCCGATGCGGGACTCGATCCCGGGACTCCAGGATCACGACCTGAGCCGAAGGCAGTCGCTTAACCAACTGAGCCACCCAGGCGCCCGTATAATGACCTTTTATTCATGTCCACGTTCTTAGCCTTGAACTTGTTTCAGATTGTCTCAGGGAACCCTCTGTTAGCGTACTCTGGATGTCGTCTGCTATATATGTTTAATTGTTCAAGTTCAATTCCAAAGCCTAGACATCTGGATTCAGGAGCTTGTTCTGCCATTTCTTAGCATTTGACCTTGGGTGGGTTTCGGGGAATGTGTGTGACAGTCTCCTCAGGATGATGGGAACAGATCTGTCTTTAATGAGTGACGATGTTGTTACAATTAGTGCGTGTAAAGCATTTAGTGTAATGCCTAGCACATGGGAAGCATTCAAGAGCTTTTGTTCATTGCTGTTGCTATCATTATCCCAATTTTTAGATTCTGGCCTTTCTCTAAAGTCACTGTGGACATTGTCATCTCTGAAGATACCGCTCGTGCCCTAGCTCATCTAAGATATTGAATATGTGTGTAAAACACGAGAATGGCACTTCTTACAGGTAGCCCTGTACTGATTGTCTATTTTTTTTTAAAGTTTATTTTTTCTGAGTAATCTCTACACCCAATGTGGGGCTCAAACTCACAACCCCAAGGTTAAGGCTCACATGCTTCCCTGGCTGAACCAGCAAGGCACCCCTGATTTCCTATTTTTATATTTCTTATATTGTCCACAAAACTGAAAAAAGCCATATTGATTGAGAAGCCATCCTAACCTCGTATGGAAAAGTATAATAGGCCAAAATAAGGGACAGAGAACTTCCTCAGAAATACCTTATGTGGATCTGTAAGAACACCCCCTTCATCTGAATCCATCCTTACACATCTCTCCTCTTCTCGTTTTATGTGAAGATAAGAACTCTCTCCACAGTTCCTTGGCGAAATGTGTTCTCATTTCAGGGATGGTTGACCTTCAGGGATGTGGCCATAGAATTCTCTCAGGAGGAGTGGGAGTGCCTGAACCCTGCTCAGAGGGCCTTGTACAGGGACGTGATGGTGGAGAACTACAGGAACCTGGTCTCTGTGGGTGAGGAAACTGTCCCTCCAGCAGTGGGGGTCTGCCCTTGCGTATCTTTGCATTTTCCCTTGTTCGTCTTCTGGGAGCCCCTGCCCTGCTTGACTGAGATCGAAGCCCTGTTGACTCAGAAATGAATGTGGCATCTGGACTTTTCATTCACACTTTCTTCCGATGATCAGCGCACTTAATCAGGCATGGTGCCGGAGCTCAAGGATGCATAAAACCATATTATGAAAAACAAAATATCCAGTTCCATTTGTTCTACCCTTGTGCTTTTGATTCCGTAGTTCTTAGAAGAAAGTGAGATATTTATTTAAACTGTTCTCTAAGTCTTCAGAGGAGGCAGTGGGTGGATAAAATTTTGAAACTGTTTTTCAGTTTTTACTGAGGTGTAATTGACAAAGAAAATTGTAATATATTTAAAGTGTACCCCACAATGATTTGAAATACACATACATTGTGAAAGGATTTCCATAATCAAGTAAGATGCATTACCTCACTTGTTTTTTCTGTCTTTCTTTTTTTTGGTGAGAACACTTAAGCCCTGTTCTCTGAGCAAATTTCAGTTATATCATATTATCAACTACAGTCACCATGTTGTCCATTAGCTCCTCACACCTTATTCACCATGTAGCTGAAATTTTGTCTCCTTTTACCAGCGTTTCGCCATTTTCCCTCTGCCTCGCCCTCAGCACCCACCCATCCTCCCTTGTTTCTAAACATGGCTTCTTCCCTCGTCATCACGCTCCCTCCGTGTTAAATGTCTTCCATTTTTGTCCCACATCCATACTATAATTCCTGCAGTTAAGAATGGGACAGCGTGATAGTATTTGCCACATCAGCTCCTTCTTTTTTTCCAAGGCCGCAATTCTAACTGCCCTGGTACATTTATCTTCCCATAGATTGGCAAGTTCAGTCACTTCTCCCATGTGCTCTTGACTTCCTGCCCTCCACTCCTCACCTTCCTTCTGGCCTTTCCTTACATGGTACCTCCATCGGGATGGACTACAGTATTGCTTACTAGCATATTAATTTTGTCCTCTTAAACACCCTCATTCCCACAGGACCCCCTCACCAGCCACACTGCTCTCACTGTATAAGGAAAGATCCCTGTTTATCCACTGTATCACTGTTTCAGGACACTATGGAAATTTATATGTGCAAGGGGTGACGAGGTACTGAGGATGGCTGAGTAACACTGTTAGCAACACAACTCAGCTCTGGTGTCTCCATCGAAGTATTTATTTCAGAGCTTGGGATCTTGACTGTGACATGTGGGCAGTCGTGCACAAGAACACATTGTCTGAACCTGCAGGCCCAGGTCAATCCTGTTTCTCTATAACTTTTTCTATAAATAGGAGTTAGAAACACAAACCCCGTGTGCCTGCTGGCCCTATTTAAAAAACAGTGGTAATTTGGGGGCTTCTTGTTGGCTCAGTCAGTTAAGCATCCAGCTCTTGATTTTGGCTCAGGCCTTGATCTCAGGGTCGTGAGTTCAAGCCCTGCGTTGAGCTCCACTCTGGGCATGGAGCCTACTAAAAAAAAAATAGTGATAATTTACTTCAACGCTTTTGTTGTTGTTGTTGTTAAAGATTTTATTTATTTATTAGAGAGGGCGCGCATGCACACGAGTGGAGGGAGGGGCAAAGGGAGAGGGAGAAGCAGACTCCCCGCAGGGAGCCTGACAAAGATGCGGGGCTCGATCCTAGGACCCCGGGATCATGACCTGAGCCGAAGACAGACGCTTAACTGACTGAGCCACCCAGGCGCCCTTTTAACCATGTTAGCGCTATTAGAAGGTTTCGAATATTCCATGTTTTATAGTAGAGTCTCGGAAATTCCTTTGCTTAGTAAGATGCAGCAACTTTCTGTCATGATTTTAATCCGTTGGCCTTTTGCCCATGTCTTGGCTCAGCCTGCCATAACAAATACCATAACCCAGATGGCTTAACAACAGAAATTTATTTCTCACAGTTCCGGAGACTGGCGAGTCCAAAATCTTACTGCTAGTCAGCTCAGTTCTTGATGAGTATTCTCTTTCTGATTTAGAACACTGTCTTCTTGCCGTGTCTTTGCATGATGGAAAGAGTGAGAGGTAGCAAGCACTCATCTCTCTTCTTATAACAGTTCTAATCCCATTCACGGCACTCCAGCCTCATGACCTGCCAAAGAACCCACCTCCAACACCATCGTATTGGGGTGGACACAGACTTTCCGACCATGCAGCCCGCGTTGTATTTTGTATGTTTTTATTCTGCAGTTTTGTCTAAACAGTGTTTGATCTGGCCTTAGTTAATAAGGTTTTCACGCACAAGCTCTTTATTACATATACTTTGTGCCAATGACCTAAAAAAGTAAAGAACAGTGTGTAAATAGGGAATTGCTCTGTTGCTTAGCTGTTACATAACTGCGGGCATAAAATCATCATTGTGATTTATGGGGCGCCTGGCTGGCTCAGTCGGTGGAGCCTGTGCCTCTCGATCTCGGGGTCATGAGTTCGAGCCCCACGTTGGGTATAGAGATTACTTAAAAAAAATCATAATTGTGATTTCTGACTTCTTTTCCCAACTATCATTCTTTATAATGTTAAGTATTTACGTGACTTGATACTTCAAAAGTGAGTGGTCTTAACACAAATTCCAGTTCTCATATGGTGTGCTGGTTCTAGAATAGAAGCCCTTGCTTTTTTCTTGTTTTGTTTTTTTTTTTTTAGATTTTATTTATTTATTTATTTGAGAGAGAGAGAGAGAGAAACAGCATGAGAGGGGAGAGGGTCAGAGGGAGAAGCAGGCTCCCCGTGAGCCAGGAGCCCGATGCGGGACTCGATCCAGGGACTCCAGGATCATGACCTGAGCCGAAGGCAATCGCTTAACCAACTGAGCCACCCTGGCGTCCTTTTGCTTTTTTTCTTAAGAGAGATTTGTTAAGAATTCTACAAACTAATTTTGTGTAATTGTGTTTACTTATTATTTCTATCATGGTTTCACTATAGGTTACTAGAATGTTTTATTAATTGTCATGATTTATAGATGATGGTTTTTCTGAATGTATAATGCAACATAACTGACTTAAACCACTTGTTAATATTGCCAAATGGTGACTACAGTTTTATAACCAGTATTGAGAAAAATATTTTTGTAACGTTGTTTGATTAAATTCTTCCTCATCTCCCCAGCGCTGCTATGGTTTTCCAACTCCAAATTGCCATTTACTAGATTACTCACTAGATAAGTTTGTTTCGGATTATTTAGCATTAGATGGACTTGAGCATTAGTGCACAATAAATACGCAGTAAATATGGATGGTATTTTTATCTCTTCAGATAGGAAAGAGCCATATATATTCTGTGAAGTGGTGTGTGATTTGGGGCCATGATGGAAAAATACCCCTTCTTTCAGGGCTAGCATAAGTTTGTACACTGATTGTTTTTTTTTTGCCATTGATTATTTAAAGTAGGCTTCTCTAAAATTAATTTGAATTCCATGGAGTCACCCTTTTATCTTAAAGAAGCCTATTCCTTTTGTGTTCCTACAAATTGAAGATCATGGTTCCATTTCATAACTGATCAAAATATGTAGTACTTTTGGTGTAATTTGTTTTTCAATATGAAATTTTTCTGTAATTAATGGGAAACCTATGGTTCTTTATATCTTGTAGCTATCTCTTCCAAATATAGGATCAAGGAATTACCACCCAAAGAGACCAGTAATACAGGGGAAGTATTGCAGACAGTTATATTGGAAAGACATAAAAGCCGTGACACCGACGATTATGCTTTTAGAGCAATCCGGAAAAATATTCCTGACTTTGAGTGTCAGTGGGGAGACGGTGAAAGAAATTACAAAGCAGTGCTTGTGACCCTTAACAAAAATCTCAATGGTGGAAGAGATCGATATGGTGGAAGAGATGCAGGAAATAAGCCAATTGAAAACAGGTTTGGACTAAGCTTTCAGTCACATCTGGCTGGAGTGCAGATACTTCATACTGAAGGGAAAATTTATGAATGTCACCCAGCTGAGAAGTCTGTCAGCGTTGGGTCTTCAGTTTCACCACATCCCAGAATTCTTCCTAGTGTCCACACCAGCATTTCTAGTGAACGTGGGAATGATTTCTTGCGTTCTTCGTTACTCACACAAGACCGGAAAGCGCACCTTAGGGAAGAACCTTACAAACGTGATGAGTGTGACAAAGCAGTTAATCCCAGTTTACACCTCACTAGACATCAGATAATCCACCCAGGAGAGAAACCATATAAATGTGATGTATGTGGGAAGGTCTTCAATCACAACTCACACCTTGCATGTCATCGAAGAATTCACACCGGAGAGAAACCTTACAAGTGCGTCGAGTGTGGCAAGGTCTTCGGTCGCAATTCACACCTTGTGCGTCATCACAGGATTCACACTGGGGAGAAACCTTACCACTGCAATGAGTGTGGTAAAGCCTTTAGTGAGTGTTCAAGTCTCACTAACCATCAGGTAATCCATACTGGGGAGAAACCTTACAAGTGCAACGAATGTTGCAAGGTCTTCAGTCAGAGTTCAGGCCTTGCAAGCCATCGAAGAATCCATACTGGAGAGAAACCTTACAAATGTACTGAGTGTGGCAAAGCCTTTACGTATAGTTCACAACTCACTAACCACCAGGTAATCCACACTGGTGTGAAGCCTTACAAATGTACTGAGTGTGGCAAAGCCTTTAATCAGAGCTCCCATCTCACTAGACATCAAATAATCCACACAGGGGAGAAACATTACAAGTGTGACGAATGTGGGAAGGTCTTCAGTTACGATTCACACCTTGCCCGTCATCGCAGGATTCATTCTGGAGAGAAGCCTTACCAGTGTAATGAATGTGGCAGAGCCTTTAGTATGTACTCAAGCCTTACTTATCATCAGGTCATCCATACGAGGGAGAAGCCTTACAAATGTAATGAATGCGGCAAGGTCTTCAGTCAGAGTTCGAGCCTTCCCAGTCATCGGAGAATTCATACTGGGGAGAAACCATACAAATGTAATCAGTGTGGCAGATCTTTTATTCAACGCTCAAACCTCACTAGACATCAGATGATTCATACAGGAGAGAAACCATATAAATGTAATGTATGTGGGAAGGTCTTCAGTCAAAATTCGAGCCTTGCAAGTCATCAGAGAATTCATACTGGGGAGTAACAGACGTAATGAGTGTGACCAAGCCTTTATTGTAAGTTCAAGCATGAATTGGCATTAGAGAGTCCACCCTAAAGAGAAATCATATAAATGTAACGCATGCGGCGGAGGACTTACACAGGCTTCACAACTCACTAGACATCAGGATATACATCTCTGATGACACCACATTAATGTAATGTGCATGCTAAGGCTTTTGCCCATGGATCAAAACTGCAGAACATCACAGCACTCATACTGGAGAGCAGCCTTGCAAGTTTAATGAATCTGAAGGCTTTCTGGCAAACATTCATGCCTTTGATGTCATGAGAGTATACTAGAGAGAAACCTACAGATTTACTGAACATGTAAAGGCCTTTAAAGCAACACTGTGTCCTCGGGGTTCACCAGTTCATCGTAGAACAAAATAATCCGAAATAGGACTAAGTCTTCCAAATGTAATGAATATTTTTATATTTCTTCCATGACTTTTACAACAGAATCCACAGCAGAGAATTCTTATGAGGACTAAAATAACTAACTCTCAAGTTCTCTAAATTTAACCTGAGATAGTACATACCACAGAATAATTTAAAGCCAAAATGTGTTACAACTCTAGATAGAAAAAAAAGATCCATAGAGATACAGTAAAGGTATATAGATCCTGAAGATATTATTCTGTTGTTTCTTTTCTAAATCTTTTCTAGGTTAAAGTATTATTGTTTTACATTTCACATTTAAAACTATGATCATTTTTGAGCTACTATTTGTACAGGTGTGAAGTTTTTGCAGATTTTTTTTTTTTTAAGATTTTATTTATTTATTTGAGACAGAGAGAATGAAAGAGAGAGCACATTAGAGGGGGGAGGGTCAGAGGGAGAAGCAGGCTCCCTGCCGAGCAGGGAGCCCGATGCGGGACTCGATCCAGGGACTCCAGGATCATGTCCTGAGCCAAAGGCAGTTGCTTAACCAACTGAGCCACCCAGGCGCCCTTTGCAGACATTTTTTTTCTGTTATGGGAAATCAACTGGTCCACCATCATTTTTTTTTTTTTTTAATTCTCTCTTCATTCGGTTTCCTTGGTACCTTTGTCAAACCTCAGTTGGAAGTACTTGTGTGGGGCCATTTCTGGCCTTTTCCATTGATCTATATGTCTCTTACTCCACAAATACAATGTAGTCTTGACTACGTTTCACCATATTAGAAATGTAGAATGAGTGATTCCAACCACTTTATTCTTCCTTTTAGGGTGGTTTTATTTTTTAAAATTTCTTTTTTAAAGATTTTATTTATTTATTTGAGAGAGAGAATGAGATAGAGAGAGCATGAGAGGGGGGAGGGTCAGAGGGAGAAGCAGACTCCCCGCCGAGCAGGGAGCCTGATGCGGGACTGGATCCCGGGACTCCAGGATCATGACCTGAGCCGAAGGCAGTCGCTTAACCAACTGAGCCACCCAGGCGCTCTCAGGTGTTTTAGCTCTTCTAGTTCCTTTGCCTTTCCTTATAACTTTTAGAAGAATCTTGTTTGTGTCTGCAAGATACCTTGATAGAAGTTGTGTTAAGCCTGTGTATCAATTTGCGGTCATTTGACATCATTTCTATGTTGTATCTTCCAATAAATGGCTGTGGTATGTCTCTATTTGTGTGATCTTTTATAGATTATTAGCATCAAAATCCTGTCAGTGTTTTGTTAAATTAATGTATGTTTGTACTTTTTCCTTTTTGAGCAGTCGTACATATTGTATTTTTTTTTTTAAGATTTTTTTTTTTATTATTTATTTATTTGAGAGAGAGAGAACACATGAGAGGGGATAGGGGCAGAGGACAAAGCAGACTCCCTGCCGAGCAGGGAGCCTGATGCGGGACTCGATCCCGGGACTCCAGGATCATGACCTGAGCCAAAGGCTGTCGCTTAACCAACTGAGCCACCCAGGCGCCCTACATACTGTATTTTTGATTTCAGTTTCTACTTGTTAATTGCTACTGCATTGAAATGAGATAGATTTTTAAAAAGATTTTATTTATTTATTTTAGAGAGAGCATGAGTGTGGGGAGGGGCGAGGGGAGGAGCGAAGGGAGGGGAAGAGAGAGAATCTCAAGCAGACTCTGCCCTGAGCACAGAGCCCGACATGGGACTCGATCTCACGACCCTGAGATCATGACCTGTGGCAAAATCAAGAGTCAGACACTTAACTGACTCAGCCACCCAGGTACCCCAAGACAGATTTTTTAAAATGTTGATCTTGTGTACTCCGAATTTACTCATCTCATGGGGCACCTGGCTGGCTCACTCGGAAGAGCATGCAATGCTTGATCTCTGGGTCATGAGTTCAAGCCCCACATTGGGTGTAGAGATTACTAAAAAAATCAATAAACTTAGGGGCACCTGGGTGGCTCAGTGGTTAAGCGTCTGCCTTTGGCTCAGGTCATGATCCCAGTGTCCTGGGACTGAGCCCCGCGTCGAGCTCCCTGCTCCGAGGAGAGCCTGCTTCTCCCTGTCCCTCTGCCTGCCGCTCTGCCTACTTGTGCTCTCTCTCTCAAATAAATAAATAAAATCTTAAAAAATAAATAAAACAAAAAAACCCTAGTAACTTGAAAAAAATTGTTAAAAATTGCCTTGTTATAATTTATAACTGTTGAGACATTTTCAACCGTGTAAAGGAAAGCATCTTATTTTTTTTCTAATTTTTAAGTAATCTCTACGCCCAGCTTGGGGGTGAAACTCACAACTCTGAGACCCGGAGTTGCGTGCTCTACCAAGTGGGCCACCTAGGCGCCCCCGAAAACAAAAGAATCTTAGTTTCCAACATAAATGGCCCCCACACCTTTAAACTTTTACCTTCAAGCTGTTTGAACCATAACTGAGCTAGGCAGGAGGCAAGGCATCTCCACGGAAAAGACAGGTTTCCAAAGCAGGGAA
Organism: Mirounga leonina; assembly: GCF_011800145.1. Taxonomy (NCBI): domain Eukaryota; kingdom Metazoa; phylum Chordata; class Mammalia; order Carnivora; family Phocidae; genus Mirounga; species Mirounga leonina. The sequence goes on from NW_023270372.1 coordinate 9,908, forward strand.
ACAGACCTGCGAGCCGAGAGGCGTGACTCGAGTCCCAGGCCCCGCCCCCGTCCCGGCCCCGCCCCGAGCAAAGGCTCCGCCCCGGCCTCGCCCCGCCCCTTACTCTTCCCGCGCAGGCTCCGCCTCTCGCCGCCCGCCTCTTCACTGCGCACGTGCGGGTTCCTGTTGCCCAGGAGCGAGCGAAGGTCCCGCCGGGGAGCGTGAATTTCCGTCTTTCTCGTTTGAACCTGCTCGTCGCAGTCCCCTGTCCTCCATAGACGGGGTGTGGGGGTCGCTACGGGCCGTAAAATCCCCGCACCCGCTCCTGCAGCCGAGTACATGCCGACGTCGCGGTGGGAGGCCGGGCGCGCGTCCCTTCGGGTTGAAACTCGCGGCCAGGCTGGTCCCCGCCCTCGGCGCTTCCGTGTTGGGTCCACGCAGACGCCGGCTTCCGCGTCCGCGTCCTGCTTGGAGCCGACTTCGGACCCCGGCGCCCGCCCCGGCCCCGTAGAGCCCCCGTCGCGAGGTGGATTTATGCCCTTGGCGCCCCCAGCCCCCCAGCGTCGCGGTCTCGGCCCGGCCGGCAGCCCCTGCAGCCCCCTCGGGGGGGAGAGAGGTCCTGGGATTCTGGAGAGCTCAGCCCGCTTCTAGAATCGCGCCCCTCTGAGCAGCTCCCAGGCTCCTGTCCCTGGTCCCCTCTGTCCCTGGTCCCCTCTGTCCCTGGTCCCCTCTTCCCCCGACCCCGCAGTGCGGTGGGTGACCTGGGCCTGCCTAGTGACACTCGGTGTCCTGTGGGTGACCTGGGCCTGCCTAGTGACGCTCGCTGTCCTGTCCCCAATTCCTCCCGCCCGGGGAGTGCGCTCTTGTGGGAGGCGGGCGTCTCCCGGACGAGAAGAGTCAGGAGGAGGAGCGACAGACCCAGGGAAAGAATGCTAGAAACATGGAAAAAAGTGAGGGAGAACCGTGACGAACAGCTGGCCAAGTGGAGGACGTGTGCGGGACTGGCAAAGACATGAAGCGTGAACGAATTACCTGAACAAGTAGCAGGGGGAGAAAAGGAGATGGAGTAATTTAGAGAGAAGCGGGACCTCCAGGCAGATGAAGGGGAGCAAAACAGTGAGAAAGGGGAGAAGCAGGAGCTGGAGCAACAAAGGGAGAGGCCCTGAGACGGGTCGGGAGAGAAGATACACGAGCTGGAGCCTTGGCCGAGTGCCACGTGGTACCGGGACAGAAAGAGGGAACGGAATGGTGGATGACTTGAGAGGAGAGGGAGAAACAGGGAAGTAGTAGAATGAGCTGGAGTCTGGAGCGTGGGGACAGAGCGGGTGTTGTAATAGAGCGCCGACCTAATAGGGAGAGCAGAGACGGGGCGGATGGGGGAAGGAAAGAGGCAGAAATACATGGAGATCAGGGACGATCAGAAAGGTTGGGGAGAAAGTTAGGGAGTGGGGCTGGACAGGTGTAAGAGAAGGAATCCATAGAAGGACAGAAACAGGACAGGAGAGGGGAACAGAGTAAGAAGAAACCCAAGGGGAAAACAGGGCCCCATACCCCTCCCCCCCAAAAAAGTGTCAAAGGAAAAAAACTATTTTTTTTTTAAGGAAAAAAATATTAATGATGCCTGTTAAAGATGGTAAGACAGGGTTTATTCAGAACCATCCCCCCATAGGTGTAGGGACCACTACAGTAGGATTTACAGTTTGGGAGAGAGATCGGGCTCAACTCTGAACACATCCTGGGAAAGTGGGAATTTAGAGGCAAGGTGTAGGGAGGGGTTACTGCATGGAAAATAGCCAGGAGGAGACATCAGGAGAACCTCTCCTGGTCCTCAACACCACCTGCATGTCTCTCAGGTTCCGCTCAGGAGCAGAGGGAGAGGGAGAAGCAGAACTGCAGTGAGCATGGAGCCCAAGGGGGGCTTGATCTCAGAAACCTGAGATCATGACCTGAGCCAAAACCAATAGTTGGTCGCTTAACCCACTGAGCCACCCAGGCGCCCCACCAAAGCTGATTTTGTAAGGAAGTGCACAGATGCGCCCAGGACAAGGTTCAGGGGTCTGACTCAAGTTTGGTGAAGCAAAGACTCTGTCAAGAGACAGAGTGAGAGAAAGAAATCAAGGAGATAGATATGCAGAATAAGGGGAAATACATCCTCATGAAGAAAGAGGGTGTGCCTGCATCCAGATGAGTGGTAAGTTGTTTGGATATGGATCATTAAGTTATGACATTGATTTGTGGCTTTATAACCTAAGAAATTGGAGTTTGTTTCAATTATACAGATAAGGATGAGGCTTATAAAACTCCTGTCTCAAAGGCTTGAGCACTTCATGATTTTTTGTATCAGAAGATACCTTCCAACTGCAATCCCTATTCAGCCAGGGGTCAGCGACTTGATTCAGTCAGGGGTCACCCCCTTCCGTTTGCCTTTACTGGGGGAGGAGGGGGGAGTGGGGTGGGTCAGACATGATTGACTGTCACTACACAGTTCCTTTTCCTTTTTTTTTTTTTTTTAAGATTATTTATTCATTTGAGAGAGAGCATGAGCAGAGAGAGGCAGAGGGAGAGGGAGAAGCAGGCTCCCCGCCGAGCCAGGAGCCCGACGTGGGGCTCGATCCCAGGACCCCAGGATCATGACCTGAGCCGAAGGCAGACGCTTAACCATCTGAGCCACCCAGGCGCCCCATCCTTTTTCTTTTTTTTAAGATTTTTATTTTTATTTACTTTTTTAAAAGATTGTATTTATTTGACAGGGAGAGACACAGTGAGAGAGGGAACACGCCCCCCACCCTTTTTTTTTTAAGATTTTAAAATTTATTTGACAGTGTGAGAGCGCACAAGCAGGGGGACGGGCAGAGGGAGAGGGAGAAGCAGGTTCCCCGCTGAGCAGGGAGACCAACGTGGGGCTCAATCCCAGACCTGAGCTGAAGGCAGACACTTAACCAACTTAGCTACCCAGGTGCCCCCACATGGTTCCTTTTTAAAGGAACATTGAAAGTGTGGGTTTAGAGGGGCGCCTGGGTGGCTCAGTCGTTAAGCGTCTGCCTTCGGCTCAGGTCATGAACCCAGGGTCCTGGGATTGAGCCCCGCATCGGGCTCCCTGCTCCGCGGGAAGCCTGCTTCTCCCTCTCCCACTCCCCCTGCCTGTGTTTCCTCTCTAATTGTGTCTCTGTCAAATAAATAAATAAAATCTTTAAAAAAAAAAAGAAAGTGTTGGTTTAGTAACGAATTTACTTTTTTTTTCTTATGTCTTTACATTTAATTCGATATTTTTGAACTGGGATAAACCTTAAGTTTACTCAGTTTCTACCTTGAGGATAATTATTAATAAATATCTGAAATAAGCTCAGTCGGATTTAGTAGTCATTTCGTCATTCTCTTGTAAGTATGAAATAGTCTCAATTTTTTTGACTTCGCTAGTTTTAAAAACATGCCCAGACTTTTTCACTTTTAAGTTAATTGTGTCTGGTTCAGATTGAGGCCTGCTGGCTTTCTCATTGCCCCTCTAGTGAGCCCTCCTCTTCCTCGCTCCCTTTCAGAACACCAGCCACTAAAAGCTTGCTTCTCCTCTCTTCAAATCCCGCCTCCAGCTGTCGCGTGAACCCCATCCAGTCAAGCCTTCAGCAGCCACTGCGCCCCGGAGACTTTCTCGTTCCGAGTCCCCAGTGACCCCATTTCTCAGTCCAGGATTGAATTTCCTGCCCTCATCTTGCTTCTCCCGTCGGACACAGGTGGCCCATGTGAGCGCTCCCTCTTCCTGGACACGTTTGTTCTCGGTTTGAGGACGTCCCGCTAAGCTTTACTACTCTGTCCGCCTGTTGGGTTCCCGATCACTGTCGCCTCGCAGCTTTCCTGCTGGTGTCTGCCGAACTGCCTGATCTCTGGGTGTGGGGCGCCCCACGGTCTAGTCCTGGTACCTCTTCTGTGTCTACACCCCTGCCTTTCCTCATCCCCTCCTCTCCTGGTTCTCAACACCACCTGCATGTCTCTCAGGTTCCGCTCTCCACCAGACTTCTGCCCTGACCTCCATCCCGTGTCCAGCTGCCTCCACATCTCCGCTGGGGCGTGTGCATCTTCATTTGTGCAAAACTGACTCAGCCCGCCCCAGGGGCCCTCCCCCTGCGTTCTCCACATCTTGGTTGGGGCGACCCTGTACTTCCTGAGGCCTAGATGCACATCTTGGCATGGTTCTAAATATAAGATGTTCCAGTATTTGTAAATGTTTTAACGTATAAGATGAAGAGAGTTGGATAATTTGCTAAAAATGAGAGGAGGAATCCATGGTTTCTAAAGTTCTTTCAAGATGTGGGAGGCAAATGTTGGAGGACCACTCCCTTCCTGATCTGCTTCCCCGGGGGCCTCTCTGACCTTGTCTGCTGCCGGTCCCCCCCGTCACCCTGCTGCAGCCATGCTGGCCTCTTCCCCTTTCCTGGGCCCAGGCTTGCTCCTGCCTCAGGGCCTGTCCCTCTGCCTGGAACTGTCTGGCCCCTCAGATGCAGGGGGCAAACACCCTCCTTCGCCCAGGTCCTCGATCTGATACCGCCTTCTCGGGGGAGTCTTTTGCCCACCCTTCCCCCCCGACCTCTGCCGCCTGCCCTGCATGTTCCCTTCTGCCCCTTCCCCTTTCAGGTCTGGGTCCTGGTGACAACAGGGCCCCAGGGGCGAGCAGAGCCAGAAGGTGGGCGGTGTGCTGGGCTGGCCTCCTGTGAGTGCGCTGCAGCCAGCCTCACACTGGATTGCAGATACCGCTCTGGTGGCCCTCCCAGAGAGTCCCCTTCCAGT
>NW_023270373.1:0-17694 GCF_011800145.1 Mirounga leonina
CTAGCAGTTTTGGGGTGGAGTCTTCTGGGTTTTCCACATAAAGTATCCTATCATCTGCAAAGAGTGAGAGTTTGACTTCTTCTTTGCCAATTTGGATGCCTTTGATTTCCTTTTGTTGTCTGATTGCTGTGGCTAGGACTTCCAACACTATGTTGAATAGCAGTGGTGATAGTGGACATCCCTGCCGCGTTCCTGACCTTAGGGGGAAAGCTCTCAGTTTTTCCCCATTGAGAATGATATTCGCTGTAGGTTTTTCATAGATGGCTTTTATGATATTGAGGTATGTACCCTCTATCCCTATACTCTGAAGAGTTTTGATCAAGAAAGGATGCTGTACTTTGTCAAAAGCTTTTTCTGCATCTATTGAGAGGATCATATGATTCTTGTTCTTTTTTTTGTTAATGTATTGTATCACATTGATTGATTTGCGGATGTTGAACCAACCTTGCAGCCCAGGGATAAATCCCACTTGGTTGTGGTGCATAATCCTTTTAATGTACTGTTGGATCCTATTGGCTAGTATTTTGGTGAGAATTTTTGCATCCATGTTCATCAGGGATATTGGTCTGTAATTCTCCTTTTTGATGGGGTCTTTGTCTGGTTTTGGGATCAAGGTAATGCTGGCCTCATAAAATGAGTTTGGAAGTTTTCCTTCCATTTCTATTTTTTGGAGCAGTTTCAGAAGAATAGGTATTAATTCTTCTTGAAATGTTTGGTAGAATTCCCCTGGGAAGCCATCTGGCCCTGGGCTTTTGTTTTTTGGGAGATTTTTGATGACTGCTTCCATTTCCTTAGTGGTTATAGGTCTGTTCAGGTTTTCTATTTCTTCCTGGTTCAGTTTTGGTAGTTGATACATCTCTTGGAATGCATCCATTTCTTCCAGGTTATCTAATTTGCTGGCATAGAATTGCTCATAATATGTTCTTATAATTGTTTGTATTTCTTTGGTGTTGGTTGTGATCTCTCCTCTTTCATTCATGATTTTGTTGATTTGGGTCATTTCTCTTTTCTTTTGGATAAGTCTGGCCAGGGGTTTATCAATCTTGTTAATTCTTTCAAAGAACCAGCTCCTAGTTTCGTTGATCTGTTCTGCTGTTCTTTTAGTTTCTATTTCATTGATTTCTGCTCTGATCTTTATTATTTCTCTTCTCCTGCTAGGTTTAGGCTTTATTTGCTGTTCTTTCATCCAGCTCCTCTAGGTGTAGGGTTAGGTTGTGTACTTGAGACCTTTCTTGTTTCTTGAGAAAGGCTTGTAATGCTATATACTTTCCTCTTAGGACTGCCTTTGCTGCATCCCAAAGATTTTGAATAGTTGTGTTTTAATTTTCATTGGTTTCCATGAATTTTTTAAATTCTTCTTTAATTTCCTGGTTGACCCATTCATTCTTTAGTAGGATGCTCTTTAGCCTCCATGTATTTGAGTTCTTTCCGTCTTTCCTCTTGTGATTGAGTTCTAGTTTCAAAGCATTGTGGTCTGAAAATAGGGAGGGAATGATCCCAATCTTTTGGTACTGGTTGAGACCTGATATATGACCTAGGATGTGATCTATTCTGGAGAATGTTCCATGGGCACTAGAGAAGAATGTGTATTCCGTTGCTTTGGGGTGGAATGTTCTGAATATGTCCGTGAAGTCCATTTGGTCCAGTGTGTCATTTAAAGTCTTTATTTCCTTGTTGATCTTTTGCTTAGACGATCTGTCCATTTCAGTGAGGGGGGTGTTAAAGTCCCCCACTATTATTGTATTGTTGTCGATGTGTTTCTTTGCTTTTGTTATTAATTGCTTTATATAATTGGCTGCTCCCATGTTAGGGGCATAGATATTTACAATTGTTAGATCTTCTTGTTGGATAGATCCTTTAAGTAGGATATAATGTCCTTCCTCATCTCTTATTACAGTCTTTGGTTTAAAATCTAATTTGTCTGATATAAGGATTGCCACCCCAGCTTTCTTTTGGTGTCCATTAGCATGGTAAATGGTTTTCCACCCCCTCACTTTCAATCTGGGGGTGTCTTTGGTTCTAAAATGAGTCTCTTGCAGACAGCATATCGATGGGTCTTGTTTTTTAATCCAGTCTGATAGCCTGTGTCTTTTGATTGGGGCATTTAGCCCATTTACATTCAGGGTAACTATTGAAAGATAGGAATTTAGTGCCATTGTATTGCCTGTAAGGTGACTGTTACCATATATTGTCTGTGTTCCTTTCTGGTCTATGTTGCTTTTAGGCTCTCTCTTTGCTTAGAGGACCCCTTTCAAGATTTCCTGTAGGGCTGGTTTTGTGTTTGCAAATTCCTTTAGTTTTTGTTTGTCCTGGAAGCTTTTTATCTCTCCTTCAATTTTCAATGACAGCCTAGCTGGATATAGTATTCTTGGCTGCATATTTTTCTCATTTAGTGCTCTGAGTATATCCTGCCAGTCCTTTCTGGCCTGCCAGGTCTCTGTGGATAGGTCTGTTGCCAATCTAATGTTTCTACCCTTGTAGGTTACATATCTCTTCTCCCGAGCTGCTTTCAGGATTTTCTCTTTGTCTATGAGACTCATAAGTTTTACTATTAGATGTCGGGGTGTTGACCTATTTTTATTGATTTTGAGAGGGGTTCTCTGTGCTTCCTAGATTTTGATGCCTGTTTCCTTCCCCAAATTAGGGAAGTTCTCTGCTATAATTTGCTCCATTATACCTTCTGCCCCTCTCTCTCTTTCTTCTTCTTCTGGGATCCCAATTATTCTAATGTTGTTTCGTCTTATGGTATCGCTTATCTCTCGAATTCTGCCCTCGTGATCCAGTAGTTGTTTATCTCTCTTTTTCTCAGCTTCATTTTCCATCATTTCATCTTCTATATTACTGATTCTCTCTTCTGCCTCATTTATTCTAGCAGTTAGCGCCCCCATTTTTGATTGCACCTCATTAATAGCCTTTTTGATTTCGACTTGGTTAGATTTTAGTTCTTTTACTTCTCCAGAAAGGGTTTCTCTAATAACTTCCATGCTTTTTTCAAGCCCAGCTAGTATCTTTAAAGTGATGATTCTGAACTCTAGATCTGACATCGTACTAATGTCCGTATTGAGTAGGTCCCTGGCAGTACCTCTTGTTCTTTTTGTTGAGGTGATTTTTTCCGTCTTGTCATTTTGTGCAGAGGAGAATAGATTAATGAGAGAACAAAATGCTAGCAGAGTAACAACGTCCCCAGAAAATATACTCTAAACAAATCAGAAAAGACCTGAAGCAGTGGAAAAAGAAACGGAAAGAGAGAAAAAAGAAAAAGAAAAAAAAGAAAAAGATAAAGATAAAAACAAACAAAACAAAACAACAAAAAAACCCCAGAATGTGATCAAATATGATCAAGCTGGTATATAGATCAGTGCCACACACTAGATTTGGGGTGTATTTTGGTCTTTTAGAAGAAAGTGCCTCCCAAAAATTTAAAGAAAGAAAAACTTATATATGTACAAAAATAAGGGTTGATATGATGAAGGGATGGAATATGACTGTAAAGATGGAAATTATAAAAAATTTTATAAAAGGAATTGATAAGAAGTTGTTTGAAAAAAGAAAGAAGAGGATTTAAAAAAAGAAAAAAAAAGGGAGAGAATGTGATGAGGCAGGGGAATAGAAAACACCATATACTAGAGATTTAGGGTATATTTTAATCTGTTAGAAGAAACTATCTCAAAATTTTAAAGAGAGAACAACTTATATATATAAGCCAAAAATACGGGTAACTACTATGAAGGGATAGAATAGGACTCTAAAAATGAAAAATAAAATAAAAAAATAAAAAGGGATTGATAAGATGTTGGTTGAAAAGGGAAAAAGAAAAATTCAAAAAAAAAGTTAAAAAATTTAACTTTGAAAGACTACAGAATCATGGTAAAAAAGCCATGAATTCTATGTGCAGTAGTCCCCTAGCGCTGGGGTTCTGCCGTTCTCATTGATCGGTGAACTTGGTCTTGGCTGGCTGTTCTCGCTGATCTTCTGGGGGAGGGGCCTGTTGCCGTGGTTCCCAAATGTCTCTGCCGGAGGCAGAAGTGCCCCGCCCTTGCCCCCTCCCGGCCAAGTCATCTGCTCGCGTTTGCTCTCCGGGGCTTTTGTTCCCTGCGAGCTTTCCGTCCAGCTTTGGAGGCGGAGAGTGAACATGGCGGCCTCCCAATCTCTGCTCCGGAGGAGCCGAGAACTCGGGGCCCCCTCCTCAGTGAGCCCCCAGAGAAAAGCCGCCAGTCACTCCCGTCTCCCCGGTCTCCGGCCGCACTCCGTGCTCACCGGGCCTGCGACGGAGCATTTCTATCTCTGGCCCCCGACCCCGGGTGGAGTCTCCAAACCCAGCAGATCCCTGCGGTGCCCTTTCGCGCGGCTCCTCCCGGGGGAGGAAGGTGAGTCTCCCCGGATCTGCCGCTTGTTGGGTCCCTGCCGGAGGAGCAGGGGCCCGACTGTGCTGCGGATCACGGTTTATGGCCACCCCGAGCTGAGAGCCCCGCGCCTGGGCTCCGCCTCTGCAGCCAGCTTCCCTGCTCCGATCCCTGGGAGCTCTGCCGCACTCAGGCACCCCCGGTCTTTCTGTGACCCCGAGGGTCCTGAGACCCCACTGTCCCGGAGGGTTCCACCCCCCGCTTAGCCACCAGAGTGACGTCCCTCGGCGGAGCAGACTTTTAAAAGTTCCGATTTTGTGCCCCGCGGCTCTATCACTTGCCAGAAGGGCCGACGGAGGCCCCTCCCCCGCCGTCTAGCCTCCCGAATCTCGCCTCGGATTCACTTCTCTGCACGTCCTACCTTCCAGAAAGTGGTCGCTTTTCCGATGAGAGAGTTGTTGCTCTTCTTTTCTTCGATCTCCTGTTGAGTTTGTAGGTGTTCAGAATGGTTTGATCCCTATCCAGCTGAATTCCCGAGAGGAGACGAAATCCAGGTCTCCTCCTCCTCCGCCATCTTGCTCCGCCCCCTGCAGGTACATATTTTAAGCAAGTTCTCTTTTGCCCTTTCCAGACCCCTGCCCTTCTCTGACACAGCAGCTGTTTCATTCACCTAGCTTAGCTTTGTCTGTTTTAGAACTTGAAATAAACATAATCCTGCAGTATGTACTTTCTGGTCTCTTTTGCTCAACATGTTTTAAGAATTTATGTGTGTTGGACATACGAGTCGTTAATTCACTTTCAGTGCTGAATTGTGTTCCATTACGTGAATATACTAAAATTTGTTTATCTGTTCATTTGATGGACATTTGCTTTATTTCTACTTTTTGGCTAGTATGAAGAAAATTGTTGTGATCAGGCATGTACAGATTTTTTAAGGACATTTGTGGTGAAGTCTTTTGGGTAAATACCTAGGAATGGAATTGCTAGATGGATATCCCTCTCAACAAGACCAGCAACAAATGGATAGATGTATGTGTAACCTAAATCTGTGGTTGTGAGCTGTGGGTGATTTTGCTGCCCTGGGGGAATTTGGCAATGTCTGGAAACATTTTTGATAATCATAGCTGGGTAGGAATGGATAGAGGTCCAGGAGACTGCTATACACACATATAAGGCACAGGATAGTTCTGCTTGCAGGGAATTCTTTGGTTCATAGTATCTATAATGCTGAGGTTAGAATTTCTGCTTTCAACAAAATTGCCAAACAGTGTGCCAAGGTACTTGTATCACTGTGGTATATGACAGTGTCCATTTGTTGCATGTACTCTATAAAATTTGATATTAATACTCTCAATTAGCCATTCCTAGTGGGTAACCTATTTGTGGTTTTAATTTGTATTTCCTTTATGACTAATGATGTTGGTTTTTTTTTTTTATGTGCTTTTGACCATTCCTATATCTGTCTTCAGCTTTGAGATGACTGATACAGCATTGTGTAAGTTTAATGTGTAAGTTAGTGAACATTTTCATCACCTCACATAGTTACCCATCCCCTTTTGTGGTGAGAGAACATTTTAGATCTATCCTCTTAGGAACTTTCAAGTATACAATACAGTATTGTTAACCAATGTTTAGTGTAGTTACCATGCTTTGTATTAGATGCCCAGAATATATTCACTTTCGAACTGGAACTTTGTATCTTTTGACTACCAGCTTCCATCTCTACCCCATTTCCTGTTTATTAGTTAGCCGTAAACAGCAATCTCCTGTTTATATGAGTTTGACTTTCTAAGATTCCACATGTAAATAAGATCATACAGTTTATATCTTTCTTTCTGACTTATTTCACTTAGCATAATACCCTCAGATTTCACCCATGTCACAAATGGCAAGATTTCCTTTTTATGGCTGAATAATATTCCATCATACATGTATCTTCTGATTTCAAACTATATTGCAAAGCTATAGTAATCAAAACAGTATGGTGCTGGCTTAAGAACAGACACATGGACCAGTGAGGGGCACCTGGCTGGCTCAGTCAGTAGAGCATGTGACTCTTGATCTCAGGGTTGTGAGTTCAAGCCCCACATTGGGTGCAGAGATTACTTAAATAAATAAATCTTTAAAAAAACAAAAACAAAAGATACATGGACCAGTGAAACAGAACCGAGAACCCAGGCATTACGGCTAACTAATATTTGACAAGGGAGCCAACCCCGTCAATAAATGGTGGTGCAAAAACTGGATGTCCATGTAGAGAAGAAGGAAACTGGACCCTAATTTATACAGCTCAAAAAAATTAAGTGAGGCTGGATTAAAGATACAAATTTAAGATCCAAAACCATGAAACTCCTAGAAGAAAATATAGGGAAAAAGCCCTGACATGGGTTTTGGCAATGGTTTTTCTCGGATATGACAACACAGGCAAAAAAAAAAAAAAAAGCAAAAGTACACAGGTGGGATTACATCAAACTTAAAAGCTTTTGCACAGCAAAAAACCAATCCTCCATCCCTCTCAACAAAACCAACAACAAAATGCCAAGGCAGCTTATGGAATGGGAGAAAATATTTGCAAACCATATTTCCCAAATAGTCAAGGAACCTGTACAACTAAATAGCAAAAACCCAGAAATTTGATTCAAATAATGGCAGAGGACTTGAATAGACATTTTCTACAAAGAAGATATAAATAGCCAACGGGTGCATGAAAAGGTGCTCAGTATCACTAATCATAAGAGAAATGCAAATAAAACCCCCCTGAGATATCCCCTTACACCTATTAGAATGATTGTTCTCAAAAAGACAAAGATAAATGCTGACAAGGATATGGATAAAAGGGAGCCTTTGTGCACTGTTGGTGGGAACGTAAATTGGTAACATCCATTGTGGAAAACAATGTGGAGGATCCTCAAAAAAAAAAAAAAATTAGAATTACCATATGATGTGGCAATCGTACTTCTGAAGTACGATTGTTATCTGAAGAAAACAAAATCACTACTTCGAATAGATTATCTGTACCCCCACATTCATTGTAATATTATTTACAACAGCCAAGACATGGAAATGACTTAAGTGTTCTATACTTTCTGCAAAAGTTTCTGTTCAAGTCTTTTGCCCAATAGAAAAACTGGATAGTTTACACAGTCTCATTAATCCTTTTCCAGACATATCTCTTGCATATATTTTCTATTGGTCTGTAGCTTTCCTTTCATTTTCTTTCTTTTTTTTTTTAAGATTTTATTTATTTATTTGACAGAGAGAGAGTGCATACAAGCAGGGGGAGCAGCAGAGGGAGAGGGAGAAGCAGGCTCCCCACTGAGCAGGGAACCCGATGTGGGGCTCAGTTCCAGGACCCTGGGATCATGACCTGAGCTGAAGGCAGATGCTTCACTGACTGAGCCACCCAGGCGCCCCTCCTTTCATTTTCTTTTAATGGTAACTTTTGAAGCCCAGAAATTATAAGCTTTGGGGTCTGGTTCACATCTCTTTCTTTTCTTGCTAATCTAGTGCTTTTTGTGCCTATGAAGACTTTTGTTATACCAAGATATCACTAATATACTCTCTTTAGTTATTGTCTAGAAGCTTTGTACTGTTTGGTTTTATATTCTATTGGAAAGGATTTTTTAAATATATGGTATGAGGTGTAGGGATCAAGATGTATTTACTTCCATCTGGATTTTCACTTCTTACAGACCATTTCTTCTTCTTTCCCCAGGAATTTACTTTGTCTGCTGCCTAAACTCAGTTGCTCTATTTTGTGGGTCTGTTTTTGGACTTTCTATTCTTCTCTTTTTGATCTCTATCTGTCCTTATTGCCAACATCACCCTTCCTTAATTACTTTGGTAATTTTAGAGGAAGTCATGGAAACAGGCAGTGTCAGCCCTTCAACTTTATTCTTCTTTAATATTTTGCCTATTCTAAGTCTTCTGAATTTCTAAGTAAATTTTAGAATATTCTTGTTGGTTTCTACAAGAAACCTTTTGGGATTTTAATGGTGATGGCATTGATCAATTTGAGAATTGACAGATTAAGTCAATATTGACAATACTGAATCTTCCAATTTTCAAACATGGAATATGTATTTGTTTCTTTCTGACAGTACTGTTTTAAAATTTTCTGTTACAGATCTTAGAGTTTTGTTTCTTTTTCAGTATTTTATGATGTGTTTGTTGTTGTTGTTTTTAAGTCGGCTCCATACGCAACGTGGAGCCCAGCATGGGGCTTGAACTCCCAACCCTGAGATCAAGACCTGAGCTGAGGTCAAAAGTCAGACACTTAACCAACTGAGTCACCCAGGTGCCACGATATGATGTGTTTTTAAGATTTTAGTTTTTAAGAATAATTTGAGGTTCACAGCAAAATTGGGGGGAAGGTACAGAGACTTTCAATATACTTCTTATGTCCTCACATGCGAAGACTCCCTCAAAGTGGTACCTTTGTTAAAAATGATGCCTACACTGACATCATAAATGCCCAAAGTCCGTACTTTACGTTAAGGTGTACTTTTGGTGTTGTATATTCTTTGGGTTTGGACAAATGTATAATGACACTTATACATCATTATAGTATCATACAGAGTATTTTCACTCCCCTGAAAATCCTCTGTGCTTCACCCCTCAAAAATTTCTTCTGAAATATTTTAAGATTTTTGATAACATGTAACTAGTATTTGAAAAAAAATGATTTTTGATTGTTGCTAATGCAACCAACTCAGAATTGATGTTTGTACTTTGATTTTGTATCCTGAAACATTGGTAGATTTATTCTATTAGTTTTTTTTTTTTTTTATTCTTTAGAATTCTCTGCATAAACAATCCTGTCTTCTAAATATAAAGATAGTTTTAATTTTTCCTTTTCGGTCTGTATGTGTTTATTCACTTTTCTTGCCTATTGCAGTGGCTAGGACCTCCCATGTAATTTTAAAAAGAAGTAGGGAGAGTGGACATTCTTGCTTTTCCCCTGATCTCTGGAGAAATGCATTTAATATTTAACCATTAAGTATGATATAGAATTTAAATTTTTTATTCCATTTGGCCCACTCAAGGTTTGTCTTAGGTTCACCTAAACATTTGGATGGGGGAAGAAAGACTAATTGCCACACTTGGCTTCAGAGCAACCTCAGGTGTCCCTCTTCTTTGGAAGCCATTGCTGCATTCTTTGGGTTAATCTTGCTCCACCTCCTCCCCCCATGGGAGTTCAGGTGCAAGGAGATAAAATCCCCAGTGAGTGGGTGGGGGAGCCATACTAGCTTAGAAGCTTCATGCTCCTCCAGAGCTACTGTCTCTTGTAATAACCCCATAGGTATCTCCTCCATGGTCCCTGCAAGGGACATGTCCATTATGAAGAAGTTTGAATTTATACTTCCTATCAGATTATTAGTTCTCCCAGTCCAGATGCAGTCTACCAACCAGGGTCATTCTTAGTATAAGCATAAAGGTTGTGGACGTCCTACCTTTATCAGGTAGCAGCTACCTGATAAAGGAGATAAAACTTAGAAAGTTAACCAAATGTCTGATTACCTATATCATAGTTGTCTTTCATCAAAATGAGAAAGTTCTCTATTCCTAGTTTTGAGTGCTTTTCTTTTTAAAATTATGAATGGGCATAATTTAGTCAAGTGCTTTTTATAACATCTATTAAGATGGTACATAGTTTTTGTCTCATATTTGGTTAGTGTGGAGTATTACATTGATGGATTTTGCAGTCCTGGGCTAGACCCAAATTGCAAGTTGACCTGTTTGAGCCTCATTTTCATCTTATGTGAAAAGATAGGAAAATCTATCTTTCATGGTTGTTCAAAGATTAAATTATATGGTTAATAGACAGCCCTGGGAAAAGAGTGGACAGTTCACATAGGTGAGAGGAAGATTATGGCCATATCTGTAGATGTGTTTTGCCATCTTGCTTTCCAAAAGTAAAATGCCAATTTACGGTTGATTGCTTTCTTTTAATGGACCTTCTTTGTAACTAATGACACAAAGAAGGGTGATTACAAGTAGCAGAGCATAGGATAGGGTAGCAAAAGTTAAGGAACAGACTTTACAATACTACCCTGATATTTGGTGCTGAAATCAGGTTCCCAAAGATAGAATTAATTGTCCTGTTCTCCTGAGTTTGTGCATCAGAAGGAAATCCTTTTGAGGTAGTCGCTTCAAAAGAGTGGATTCTGGACAATTTTTTTCTGTCCTTCCTCCTGCTTTCATTTAGGACTAGTGTGTTTGTTTAGGCCAGGAAACTGTATTATCTGGTTTGTTTCCAGTATAGCTGCCATTTGAATAGTCACAATTTCTAAAAAGCTTGTATTGGAGTTCTTTATCAAGTGCTAATTGGATTTGTAATTTTCCTAGTTTACCACATCCTGCATAAATATACTTGCCTTGTCTCTGTGTCCCAAGGGATGCTGTTTCGTTACAATGCATTGAAATAACATATTTTTAGTATTCTACTCAAGTATTTTATTAATGTGAATGCCTGGGTTATATTGTTGCAAAATGTTTCTCTTATTGACAATTTGATCTCTTTCTATTTGGATGGGGCAGTAAATAAAGGTACTTAATTTACATAAGCCTATTAAATGAAATTCTCAAGAGGAAGGAAAATAATTTTAAATGCAGTTTACAATGTGGTGACAGCTGATCCACTTACAAACAAGCTCATTTAGGGGAATTGGATTGAATGAAAAAAACTTCACAAGCTTTATAACATTGTAATACATAACAAATGGTATTCATAATATTAAGCTGTATGAAGAGGTTTTCTGTTGACCCCTTCTTTTCTCTCTTCTTACCCTCAGAGGGTAAAAAAGGGTATTTGTCTTGCTTTCCAAAATGATTCTGTCAATTTATAGTTGAAATGGCTTTCCCTTGAAAGGGAAGCAGAGAGCCTGAGCTCCAGTTATCGGAGGTTCTGAGAGTGTAGCTCATATTGCACACCCAAGAATCCTCTCCCTTCCCTTGTTTCTTTTCTCTTTTGGATGGACAATTAGCAGACTTACTTTTTTTTCTGGTAGAAATGAAATTAGCAAGACGATATGTATGGGACAACCAAATTGCTCTCATTCTATATCTCTTTAAAAAAAGTTTTTTAAAAACTGCTTCTGTAACATTGTAAGGACTTCTCTTCCCATTGGCCATTGGGAATTAAAGAGCACAGCCATCAGAAGAGATTATTCTCACATATTTCTCTTTGACCTCTACAAAGGTGCATTTTCTCCTTTAGAAAGCCACTGGCAAGTTCACCTAATGCAGAACATGGAGTTCATTTGTTTAAAGAGTTGCAGCCTTAGGGTGCAAATATAACACATCAGCTCCTCCAATTAATTTCTAGGAAGCTCAGGTAATGACTCTGATGTGTCAATTATATGGTATGGATACGGGCTGTGGTTACCTTAAAAACCATCTGTTTTCTTAGGTTTCTGCTCAGGAATTGTGATTCTTAGAGGCAATTCTGCAGGACATTCTCACATTTGAATTTGGAGGTAGAAGACCCACTTAACATCCTTCAGAGTAAGCACAAGTCTAGAATTCTTCCATTAATTCATTCTTTAGTTCTTTTTTTTTTTTTTTTTTTAAGATTTTATTTATTTATTTGTCAGAGAGAGAGAAAGAGAATAAGCAGGAGGAGTGGCAGGCAGAGGGAGAAACAGGCTGCCCGCTGAGCAAGGAGCCCGATGTGGGTGGGAGTCAATCCCAGGACCCTGGGATGATGACCTGAGCCGAAGGCAGATACTAACCAACTGACCCACCCAGGCGTCCCTTTTCTTTTTTTTCTTTTCTTTTTTTTTTTTTTTTTTAAGATTTTATTTATTTATTTGAGACAGAGAGAATGAGAGAGACAGAGAGCACATGAGAGGGGGGAGGGTCAGAGGGAGAAGCAGGCTCCCTGCCGAGCAGGGAGCCCGATGCGGGACTCGATGCGGGACTCGATCCCGGGACTCCAGGATCATGACCTGAGCCGAAGGCAGTCGCTTAACCAACTGAGCCACCCAGGCGCCCCCAGGCGTCCCTTTTCTGCAGTTCTTTTTGAACATCTTCTAGATCTGGTTAAAATTTATATGAGCAATTTTTCTCATCTGCAATTAAATTCCAGTTAGACTATTTCTAAATCACTTTAGATTCTGCAATTTCCCCAGGATCACTTTCTGCTTACTTCTCTTCAATGCATTTTATTAATCTGTCATAGTGTACCTTAGGTCACTATTCTTGCACCATATTATCTTTATAACTGCTACTTTTTTATGTTAGTTTGTACATTACTTTTATGAAAGCAATTAATTTGACTAATCCTATGGAGAGAACTGAATATTCTTTTGCTTGTCAGTACTGTCATTAAGGTTACAAATGAAAACTTTTTACCATGACCTGGTTTGCAGTGTCTGCTACCTATTAGTAGGCTTGGATCAGATCTTCAGAAAGCAGTTAGAGTGTGAGGAAGAAGGGGGCAGACTCTTTGAAATAGAAGATGAATCCAACAAAAGAGAGGGATAGGGCAGAAAGTACGAAGAAAGGGAAGATTAGTCATTGGTATCAAATTCTGTATGACAGGTTAATTGATTTCGCTTGGGTCCGTCCTCTCCTTCCTGCTCATGGTTCTGGCCTGAGTTTAGGTCATTTCTCTTTTCTTTACACACATATGCTCTGTCTGAAATATCTTTTTCACTGTATGACATTAAGAATTTCTGTTAAACCTTTAAAACTGAGATTATTCATTGCTTCTTAGAAACCATTTCCTAGCTCCAGTTCCCTATGATTGCCTTCTATCATGTATAGGCCACTGTCATTGAACTTATTTATTGCCATATTGAAATGGTCTCTGTGACTTTTTCTTGCATAAGACTGTGAGCTTTTTAAGATAGGGACTGTTTTAATCAACTTTGTACATATAGTGTCTAACATACACTTTGGCTTTAATGGAAGCTTAAAAATAAGCAAGAAAGAAATACAGAGACTTAATAGGGGTCTTTAATTTTAGCAGTGAGGCAATAATTGGTGACCTTCCCCAGAGCAATTTTAATCCAGTAGTAGAGGTGGAGGGCATGGTAAAGTGGGTTGATAAATGAAGAGATGAGGGGACCACAGTTCAAGAAGGTTGACTGTGAAGGGAGCAGGGGGTGGGTGTCATGGCGGTGGCTGGTTGGAAAGGAATATATGATACAATTTATTGGTTGTAAGAACTGGCAGGTGAACTGGGAAATGTGAGCATATTTAAAGGCATAAGGAAAGGAGCTCCTGAACCTAATTAACAGACTGTGAGGCAGCTGGTTCAGGAAGAATAGGAATGATCAAATCCAGGGTATGGGGGAGAGATGAGCACTGGAAGCGACAAGTTGTCCATACTTCTTGGAGAACAAAAGGAAGAAAGATTTAAATAATTGACTTAGAAGTGAATTTTAGGGCAGAATCCTTTATTTTTTTAATAGTCTTAGTTTTTATACTAAGAAAGTAAAGTGAATTTTGTGATGACCACACTGCAGCCTTAGTCTTCTGCCTGGAAACTCTGGTATGGATCTTTATGAGATGATCCCTGAATTCCTGATTGGGAGACTTGGTGAATATAGTCTCTCTGCAGGGTTTGGTAGTGAGATGTCTCTAGATCTTAAAGATAGCATCAGAGGTGACCTTGGCGAAGTTGTCCATGGTGACAGTGCAGCCTCTGGCCAAGGAGTAGCTCTTGTCAGTACCTGCCATGATCAGCAGCTTGTTGGGCACAGGAGCCTAGAAAATGCCAGTGTCCCTGGAGGTGAGGATGAGACCCACCAGCACAGAGCCTTAGTGGCTTGTCACCTTGCAAAGAACAGTGGAGGGCTTGCTTATCTTGTTCCTCTAGTAGCCTTGCCACACAGAGACAATGGAGAGCTTGTCCAGGATGATGGCCCTGCATATGGTGGTGGCTACCTCCTTGGAGTGCGTAACACCCAGACTGACAAGTCAGTTGTAGTCCTCCATGGTGACAAATGCCTTGAATCTAGTCCGCTGGTGAGTATGGGTCTGCTTTTGCATGGGCATAATCTTCAAAACCTCATCATTGAGGAATATCCCCAGGAAAAAGTCAGTGATGTCAGATTCCTTGATGGGTAGGGAGAAGAGATGGATTTCCTCTAGGGACTCAGTTTTCATATCCTGGACCAGGTGGCTCAGTTTGGTGATGGAGATCCACACCTTGGCTTTGGCTCCACAGAAGCTGTCTTGGCCTCCCATTCTAGGACCTCTGGGGCTGCCTAGATGTCTCACAGCACTGGTGTCATCTATTGTTTTGTCTTTTCTTGGAGAAGAAAAATGCAAATTCCTTTAAATCAGGTGCTTCCTCCTCTTGTTGGACCTTAAATCAGAGCCCAGTTGAAGAGTAGCTACGAGCTGCATAAGATTGGTGGCATTGCTTTTTGTATATTTAGGTAGTTTGAATTAAGTAGAACAAAGAAGGAAATGTCATCTATATATTATTTCATTTTTTGAGAATGTCCTTATTTATTTCAGACTAATAGGTCTATCTGGGAGATAGGTCTTACAACACTTGTAAAAGATATATGTACAAGATGGTACTGTCTTATATGCATCATTCAGTTTCAAAGAAGAACCTCCAGTCATTTGGAGAGGCAGTTGAACAGACACATACCTATCTTTTCAAATATTCTAAATTAGATATAAGCTGCCGGAAAAGACCTTTTCATGTACAGTAAAATGACATTCTTTGCTGGCTCCTGTAAAATTGCCTTGTCCTTTGCCAGCAGAATGACTTCAGTTCTGCTTCCTGTTTATAATCCTAAACTTTTATCCTGAAAATTTTGTTGCCACGTATACATGTAGGATACTGTTTACTGCAAGTAACAGAAAATACAACCAGAGGTGGCTTAAAGGAAGAGAAAATTGTGTTAATTATATAATGAGAAACCTGGTGAAAGACAGTTGTAGTGTCAGTTCAACAGCATTTTCAGGATCAGTGTTCTGTCCATCTTGCTGTTCTGACAACCTTACCTTTTTTTTTATTATGTTAATCACCATACATTACATCATTAGTTTTTGATGTAGTGTTCCATGATTCATTGTTTGCGTATAACACCCAGTGCTCCATTCAGTACGTGCCCTCTTTAATACCCATCACCAAGCTAACCCATCCTCCCACCCTCTTCCCCTCTAGAACCCTCAGTTTGTTTCTCAGAGCCCATCGTCTCTCATGGTTCGTCTACCCCTCCGATTTCCCCCGCTTCATTCTTCCCCTCCTGCTACCTTCTTCTTCTTCTTTTTTTTTTCTTAACATATATTGCATTATTTGTTTCAGAGGTACAGATCTGAGATTCAACAGTCTTGCACAATTCACAGCGCTTACCAGAGCACATACCCTCCCCAGTGTCTATCACCCAGCCACCCCATCCCTCCACCCCCTCCCCTCTAGAACCCTCAGTTTGTTTTTCAGAGTCCATCCTCTCTCATGGTTTGTCTACCCCTCTGATTCCCCCACTTCATTCTTCCCCTCCTGCTATCTTCTTCTTTTTTTTCCTAACATATAATGTATTATTTGTTTCAGAGGTACAGGTCTGTGATTCAACAGTCTTACACAATTGACAGCAGTCACATAGCACATACCCTCCCCAATGTCTATCACCCAGCCACCCCATCCCTCCCACCCCCCACCACTCCAGCAACCCTCAGTTTGTTTCCTGAGATTAAGAATTCCTCGTATCAGTGAGTTCATATGATACATGTCTTTCTCTGATTGACTTATTTTGCTCAGCGTAATACCCTCCAGTTCTACCCACATTGTTGCAAGTGGCAAGATTTCATTCCTTTTGATGGCTGCATAATATTCCATTGTATATATATAACACATCTTTGTCCATTCATCTGTCAGTGGACATCTTGGCTCTTTCCATAGTTTGGCTATTGTGGACATTGCTGCTATAAACATTGGGGTGCATGTACCCCTTTGGATCCCTACATTTGTATCTTTGGGGTAAATACCCAGTAGTGCAGTTGCTGGATCATATGGTAGCTCTGTTTTCAACTTTCTGAGGACCCTCCATACTGTTTTCCAGAGTGGCTGCACCAGCTTGCATTCTCACCAATAGTGTAGGAGGGTTCCCCTTTCTCTGCATCCCCGCCAACATCTGTCGTTTCCTGACTTGTTCATTTTAGCCATTCTGACTGGTGTGAGGTGGTATCTCATTGAGGTTTTGATTTGGATTTCCCTGATGCCGAGCGATGTTGAGCACTTTTTCATGTGTCTGTTGGCCATTTGGACGTCTTCTTTGGAAAAATGTCTGTTCATGTCTTCTGCCCATTTCTTGATTGGATCATTTGTTCTTTAGGTGTTGAGTTTCATAAGTTCTTTATAGATTTTGGATACTAGCCCTTTATCTGATATGTCATTTGCAAATATCTTCTCCCA
The DNA here is from genome assembly GCF_011800145.1 of Mirounga leonina. Classification (NCBI taxonomy): domain Eukaryota; kingdom Metazoa; phylum Chordata; class Mammalia; order Carnivora; family Phocidae; genus Mirounga; species Mirounga leonina. Next base: position 16,726 of record NW_023270373.1, read on the forward strand.
TTCTGTTGGTTGTCTTTTGGTTTGGTTGACATTTCTTTTGCTGTGCAAAAGCTTTTTATCTTGATGAAGTCCCAGTAGTTCATTTTTGCCCTTGCTTCTCTTGCCTTTGGCGATGTTTCTAGGAAGAAGTTGCTGTGGTTGAGGTCGAAGAGGTTGCTGCCTGTGTTCTCCTTTAGGATTTGGATGGACTCGTGTCTCACATTTAGATCTTTCAACCATTTGGAGTCTATTTTTGTGTGTGGTGTAAGGAAACGGTCCAGTTTCATTCTTCTGCATGTGGCTGTCCAATTTTCCCAACACCATTTGTTGAAGAGACTGTCTTTTTTCCATTGGACATTCTGTCCTGCTTTGTCGACGATTAATTGACCATAGAGTTGAGGGTCCATTTCTGGGCTCTCTATTCTGTTCCATTAATCTATGTGTCTGTTTTTGTGCCAGTACCATGCTGTCTTGATGATGACAGCTTTGTAATAGAGCTGGAAGTCTGGAATTGTGATGCCACCAGCTTTGCTTTTCTTTTTCAACATTCCTCTGGCTATGCGGGGTCTTTTCTGGTTCCATACAAATTTTAGGATTATTTGTTCCATTTCTTTGAAAAAAGTGGATGGTATTTTGATGGGGATTGCATTAAATGTGTAGATTGCTCTAGGTAGCATTGACATCTTCACAATATTTGTTCTTCCGATCCATGAGCATGGAACGTTTTTCCATTTCTTTGTGTCTTCCTCGATTTCTTTCATGAGTATTTTATAGTTTTCTGAGTACAGATTCTTTGCCTCTTTGGTTAGATTTATTCCTAAGTATCTTATGGTTTTGGGTGCAATTGTAAATGGGATCGACTCCTTAATTTCTCTTTCTTCTGTCTTGGTGGTGATGTATAGAATGCCACTGACTTCTGTGCATTGATTTTATATCCTGCCACTTTCCTGAATTCCTGTATGAGTTCTAGCAGTTTTGGGGTGGAGTCTT